>NC_056748.1:933669733-933715040 GCF_019279795.1 Protopterus annectens | reverse complement strand
ATCGCAATATATTCTTAATCCAACTAGACCTCTGCAAAATGTTGAGTGTTCCAATCAGCTAATTATTTCTACTTTTCACACTTGCATCCTTTTTTTTAACTGCCTATATCTCTACACATTATCAACTTGTATCATAGCTTCCCACTCCCCAACCTGTACAGACAACCAGCACCCCACACCCCATACACATTGTTATTATCTCACCTTATCTGTTTAAAAATTCCTGCATTCACCTCTTTTCTTTCAAAGTTCTCCACCCAAATTCTTATTCTGACTCTACTTCCAGATTCCTGAAACTTCTTTCTAAACTGAAGCACACACAGCCTACCTTGAATAACTCTTCTTATATGTGGGGACATTCACCCCAATCCAGGCCCACCATCCCACCCTCAGACTGCCTCCCCCCTTAGCTTTGCCTCTTTTTACCCACACTAGCAAATTCTCCCACAATATATCTGATCTCTTAATACTAAATTTCAACCTAAGAAGCCTAGTAAACAAAATCCATGAATTCCATGCAACTATTGCTCACTACTCACCCCCTTAGCCATTTAAACAAAACATGGCTCAAACCTCACACTGTGGATTAGGAAATCTTACCCCGATGATACAATATCCGAAGACGAGACAGATCCATCAAACGTGTTGGAGGACTAGCTATTACATACATTCAAACTTGAACGTTTTACCATTCAACCCCAAGCTATTTTAAACGTGGAAATTCTAATCACTTGTTTTCAAATAAACCCACATAAAAGTATTATAATCACAGCCATCTACCTTCTCCAAAGTAACAACCCATCTACCATCGAAGAGCTTTTATGATGGTGCTCCTCAACATTAAAACAAGAAAAGTACAGTTGTGTACACTTACCATAAATGTAGATGTTTGTGTGTATTCACTGTTGCAGTCATCACATTTGGGTTATCTGCCTGCAGGTAGCCCTCAGTCAGCCCGAATACCAGAGTCTTGGGATTTCTGCATCGGTTGCTGTCACCTCTTCCATGAAGTCAGGTCATCAAAGGTATAAAACATGCAGCTGATGCCATTACATCAGTTTTTCTTTCCCAAGATGTCAGGAGCCCCCAAAATAGGAAGCTATTACTTGGTGTGGAACACCTCCAGTAAAAAGTAAATACCCCTACCATAAAAGATGGCCATAAAGAGGATAGGTAGAAAGGATATAAAAAAAACATGGGGTGCAGGGAGGGAAACCAGGACTGCAACAGTGAATACAATCTACATGGTATGTATGGTAAGTGTACACAACTGTACTATGTTCTTCATGTTTCACTGTTGCAGTCATCACATTTGGGTTGATTCCCAAAGCTGAGGAAGGGTGGAGGCATTCAAAAAGTGTTAGGGCTGGCTAGCAGGCCTTGTAAGGTAGAAAATCCAGCTCTGGATTTAGAAAAAATAGGTAAATGGTAATGCTTGGTGAAGGTGTGTACAGAACTCCAGGTTGCAGCTTCCAGGATGTCCCTGGTACGGACTCCTCTGAGAAATGCTGTAGAGGTTTTAGTAGCTCTAGTGGAATGAGTTCTAATCCCCAGAGGGGTAGGTTTTCCATGGTGCTTGTAGCAGAAATGGATACAGTGTTCTATCCATTTGGAAATGGTTTGCTTTGAAATGGCCTTGCCCTCTGCCCCTGTAACAAAGCTGACTAGCAGCTGGTCAGATTTTCTGAAAGACTTAGTCCTGTCAAGGTAGAACCTGAGCTGTCTATGCACGTCCAAGGAGTGCGGGATCCTTTCCCCTTTATTCTGAGGATTAGCGAAAAAGGTTGGCAAATGGATGGACTGGTTTAAGGCCACATTGGATACCACCTTGGGCATAAAGGAAGGGTTAGTCCTGAGGGAAACCCTGTCAGCATGGAAAATAATGAAGGGTCCCACTGCCATTAGTGCCTTTAACTCAGACACTCTTCTTGCTGAAGTAGTAGCTAGAAGTAAGGCTGTTTTCCAAGAGAGGAATTTTAACTCTGCTGAAGCAGCAGGTTCAAGGGGGGAAGTGTGAGCTTCTCCAATACAAAGTTAAGGTACCATGTGGGGGTGTGAGCTCTCCTGGGGGGCCTTAAATTGTTATCTCCTCTCCAGAACGGTTTGATGAGAGGGTGAGAAAAGAGAGGAGGCTCAGTATTATAATGAGCTGAGATGTCAGAGGCATGAATCTTAATGGATGAGAAGGATAGGCCTCTGTGGAGCAACTCTGCTAGGTAATCAAGGATTTGAGTTAAGCTGGGAACAGATGTGTCCTTTCCTTGAGACTGACTCCAAGGACAATATCTTTTCCACTTTTCAGCACAGGATTTCCTAGTACTAGGCCTTCTGGTCTCAAGGATGATGTCTAGCACCTGTTTGCTGAGGGATGCTGGTGGTGCATTTAGGGAATAAGCCAGGCTGCAAGGTTTAGGGTTTGCAGCTGTGGATGCAGAATCTGTCCCTCCTGCTGAGACAGCAGGGAAGGTGTGTGATGTAGGTGCCAGGGTGGCACTGCTGGCTAGACTGCGTAGGAATGGGTACCAGTGCTGGCGTGGCCAGTTTGGTGCAATAAGGATTACCCTTGGCCTGTCCTGTTTGATCTTGAGTAGTACTTTTGGGAGAAGGGGCAGAGGAGGAAAGGCATAAATTGAGAGGTTTTCCCATGTAAAGGATAGGGTTGTCCACCTTCCAGGCTCTGCTGTGAGGGTTCCTTGTGCAAAATTTTCTCAATTTGTGGTTTTGGGGGGGGGGCAAAAAGGTTCACATTTGGTGTTCCCCACCTCTGGGTTAGAAATTTGAATGAGTTGGGGTCCAATTTCCACTCGTGAGCATCTAGTAGATTTCTGCTTAAGTCGTCTGCCAGTGAATTTTGCTTGCCTGGCAGGAAATGAGCTTGTAGGTGCACTTGGATGCTCAAGGCTGTGTTCCACAGAGCCATGGCTAAACCTGCAGAGTGGATAAGAATGAGTTTCCCCCCAATTGCTTATGTACCACATAACTGTGGTATTGTCTTGTCTTTATCAGGAGCTGTCCTGGAAGGATAAGGTATTTCAAGACTGTCAGAGCATTCTGTACAGTTAGTATCTCTTTTTGATTGATTTGCAGGAAAATTTGTTCTGGGCTCCATTTGCATTGAATGCATTTACCTGCTATGTGTGCCCCCATGCATAGTCTGATGTGTCTGTTGTTAGGGTTTGGGAGGCGAGGGGTTGAGAGAAAGGAAGTTCCTTGTTGTGGTTGCATGCTTCTGCCCACCAAAGGAACTCTCCCCTTAGACAAGGTATGATAGCAATCACTGTTTCCAGGTCCTGAGAATGTCAACACCAGAGACTTTTTAAGTACCACTGAAGTTTCCTCATATGCACTCTTGCATATGGAATTAGCAGAATGCATGAGGCCATCAACTCTAGAGCTTGCAGTATTTTCCTTGCAGATAGCTGGGTTTTGTTGGCCATTAACTTGAAATAGTTTGTCAAATGGACCTGCTTTGCTGGAGTGAGGAATGACATCTGGGAAGTTGTGTTCAAGCTTGCTCCCAGGAATACAATTTGTTGGCTGGGCACCAGTTGTGCTTTATTTTCAGTGATGGTGTATCCCAGTGAAGTTAGAAGTCCTTTTACAAATACCAAGTGCTGAAGTAGCAATTCCTGACTGTCCGCCCTGAATCACGCAATGGTCCGAGTATGGGTAGATTTGAATACTTCTTTGCCTGCGGTATGCAATGGCTGGAGCCAGGCATTTTGTGAATACTCTGGGCGCAGTAGGTAAGACAAAGGGAAGTGCAGAGAACGGATAGTGCATAGAATCTGTCCTGAAACATAGTTATTTCCTGCAAGACTCCCTTATGGGGATGTGCAGTTAAGAGTCTTGAGTCTTAAGGCATCCTTGGCTAGCACAGGAAGAAGCTGTTGCAGTGTAAGCATTTTGAATTTTGGGACAACCAGAATGGTGTTGAGAATTGATAGATCCAGGATAGGGCGCCAACAGCCCTCTTTTCTGGACACCAGGAACAGTCTGGAGTAGAAATCCTGTCCCCTTTGTTCTACTGGAACAGGTTGAATAGCCCTGATATGGAGAAGGGAAAGTACTTGCTTTTGAGCAAGGTCTGGTAACCCGCTTGGAGTTGGCAGTGAGAGGAAGCAGAATCTCTATCTCTGGGATACAATGTTTAGAACCCATCGGTTGTGAGTAATGGACATCCAGTTTTTTGCATGAAGGGCGAGTTTTCCTCCTAGGGGCGCAAGTACTTGGGCATGGCTGGGAAGAATAATTGGAGAGTCATTGTGAACTTTTTCCATATGGCGGTGGTTTACCACTCCCGTGTTTTGAGGTGGAAACACTCCATTGTTTAGATCTCTGCATACCCCGAGACTGTAGTCTTGGTGGTCTGTTTCCCCTGGGTTTGGACTGAGAGGGACTGGAAAGGACCAGTTTTTGGAAGGCCAATGCCAACTGAATCTAGGTGGCTGCACCCATAAGAAATCTTTGACCATTTGCATAGATTTAGCTTTTTCTTCCATCTTTTTAAGAACATCTTCTGCTGTTGTACCAAACAACCGCTTCTGATTTAGTGGAGCATCTAGTAATTTTGCTTTGACATGGTCAGGCAAGACTTGTTCCTTTAGCCAAGCATGCCTTCTCTGTACAGACCCAGTGACAGCAGCCCTGCAAGATGCTTCTAAGGCATCAAACCCACACTGCAAAGTATGTTTACTAACTTGGTTTGCAGAATGCATTAACTCTTGTAAATCTTTATTTTCTGCACAGTCTGGAAGTAACACCATTTTTTGTTTAATTAGTTCCATAATATGTTGCTGGTACTTCAACATGTGAAACTGGCAATTCAAAGCCCTGATGGCAAGAGTTGCAGAGGTATATACCTTCTTACCCTATCTGTCTAAAGCTCTAGAATCCCTGTCTGAAGGGATAGGGTTTTTGGCTGTAGTAGCCTAAATGCCTTTAGGTCCCTGGGCAATGGTCTCTGATCCGCAGTAGGATTCTTAAAGAGAAATTTGTGAGAGTCAGGTACTCTGTAGTACCTATCAGGTTTTCCAGGAGCTGGTGGTAAGGTGTCAGGAGTTAGATTGGACGAGAAGACATCTACAATATCCAGGACAGGGGGTATAGCTAGAGGCCTGTGCTGAGGCAAATCTAAAAATTCCCTGAGTCTCTTTTTGGACTGTGGATAGTCCTGGCATTCCCAGTGGAAATGCTCTCTTAACGTATGCAAGGTTTCACCAAAAGAAAAATCCTCTGGAGGGGAGGGCAGAGGGAATGGAGTCCTCTGCATCTGAGTCCTCATAGGTAGATAAGGGTATGTCCTGGTAAGCAGAAGGGTCACAGTCATCAGACACCTGGTCTGTAGAATCAGAAGGAAATTCAATTCTTTGTCTTTTGGCAGAAGAAGGCTGGCTTCCCCTAATTAGAGTAATAAGGTCTTCCGCCATTCTAAGCATTTGTTTTTGTGGCATGGGAGCTTGCGCATGTGCTTTGGATGTCTGTTTTCTAGGCGTGGTGCGAACTTTGGGCCTGAGAAACTCAGTAGTTTTAGTTGGAAATGAAACTGTCAGTTTAATATGAATATGGGTAGGTCGGAATACACCCTCAGAAGCCAGTGCCTGCACAGCGGGCTCAGGACCCATCCAAGGCAGAGACATCCACAGGTTCCATAGTCGAAGAAGCATCTCGCGGCATACCAGACTCTGAATGGGTCTCAGCAGAGGCCTGAGAATCTGTACAAGCATGCTTCAGGGGCTGCAAAAGTGCCGGCGTATCGGCGGACTGGTGGCTAGCTTAGCAGAAGCATTGTCAGCAGTTTTTGACCTACGTGGTCTGTCGCTGTCTTTGCACTTTTTCGGAAGATCGGTAGATGGCTTACCGAAGCCATTTCAGAATACAGAGAATGAGAGTGAAACAATTTAGCTACAAAAATAGCTGAACTACCGAATGTTTCGGCCGTTAAGACACAAAACCGACAGCAAGGGATGTTGCGAACTGGGCTTAAACAGGTGACGCGGTAAGAATGAAAATCTCTGTGAGGTATTTTCTTTCCACAGGCAAGACAATTGTTAATTTTTTCTGACATTGGTTAGAGCAAGAAAAAAGAATCCCTAACGGGGTACTTAGCTTTAGAAGACTTCAGGTCTGAAACTCGAAAACAAAAAAATGAAAATTTCAGGTAGCGGCCGACTGGCACTTGCGAACTGCTTCTTCTTCTGGCTCCTTCTCAGCAAAAAAGACTGATGTAATGGCGTCAGCTGCATTTTTTATACCCCTGATGACCTGACGTCATGGAAGAGGTGACAGCAACTGATGCAGAAATCCTAAGACTCTGGTATTCAGGCCGACTGAGGGCTACCTGAAGGCAGATAACCTAAATGTGATGACTGCAACAGTGAAACACAAAGAACATCTATTATTATGGTTGATTTTAACTTTGACTGGGACACAACTGGCTTTAATTATTCCTCAAATCATATAAACCTTTTTGGCTTTAACCAGTTAATGTCCAACCCAACTTAGGTTGACAAACGCACTAACAAACAGTCCAACTCAAATCCTGACTCATCTCTCAGGATGTCTTCCAGACAGCCTGAGTAATCATGTCTCAACCTATGTGCTAAAACGTCACTCCTGCACTCCTACTAAAAGAACATACAAGCTTATCTGCAACAAAACAAACTTTTCTCCGGATGCTTTTACCTTATTTCTCCAACAAGTTAACTGGTCCCCCCTAAACATCTCTGCCTCAATAGCGCAGTCCAGTACTTCAATGATATATTTCTCTCCATCTTAAACGGACTAGCCTCTCTCAGAAGAGAACGCACAAAAGCTAGACACATCCCCTGGCGTTCCAATGACACAAAAAGGCTTCTTAAGGAAAAGGACAAAGCATGGTGCAGTCATCAACTCTTAAACACCACCACCCTTCAAAACTACCGACAACTTCGCAATTTGGCAAAAAAAAAAAAAATCAAGTTTGCCAAAAAAATAATATTATACAACAATCTAAAACGGGCACCAGGATAATCCTAAGAAATTTTAGGGTGCCATTAATCAACTCCTAAAACCCGACCGGGTCTCTACCCTAAGTCCAAATACTACAAACTCACATGACAACATTGCCACACAGTTTAACAAACACTTTCTAAACTCCATACTATCATTAGTAAAAGACAAAACAAATTCCCAACTGTCTGTCCCTCCAAACCTTCAAGCAGCTGCTGATACCTTTACTATTCCAGCCCGTTCAAACTCATCACATAAGAAAACTCCTATCCAAACTTAAATGCTTTTCCGCTGGTGCTGACCAGCTTGCCAACAAATGCCTCAAAATTGCTGCAGAGACTACTGCTTACCCTGTATCCATCCTTATAATCCATCCATTTCTGAGCAACGTGTCCCATCTCTTTCGAAAGTGTACCATGTAATCCCTCTTCACAAAAGTGGTACCTCCACTGATTTTTCACACTACAGGCCTATAGCCACCCCCCCAGCAAAGATCCTGGAAAAATGCCTTCACTCACAACTTTTTATCCCCCACCCAACATGTTTTTTTGGCCTAAACATACCACTACAGTAGCCCTAATTAGCTTCACAAATACAGTGAACCAACATAGGAACAATGGGTTATTTACCTCGACCATAGGTTTGGAGGGCACAATACCATCTATCTGGAAAATCTCATACATTATTCCTCTCCATAAAGGTGGCAACTCCATTGAGTTCTCCAACTTTCGCCCCATAGCCCTACTCTCGCCTCTTGCTAAAATAATGTAGAAGTGTATCCACAAACAGCTACTAAACCACCTACTCCACCACAATCTCCTAGCAAACTGTCAGCACGGCTTCCGACCATTTCATAGTACCACCACAGCCTTGTTATCTTTTACTAACTGTATCAACAATAATCGCAATAAAAATCACCTTTCCTCTGCTTTCTTTGTCAACCTATCAAAAGCCTTCGACATGGTTAATCACCAACTTCTCCTCCACCTACTGAAGTCCCTCTCACTTGACACTCCTGCCATGAACTGGTTTACATCCTACCTTGAAAACAGACAACAGGCATTTCTCTGGCAAAACCATCTTTCTGACCTCCTTCCTACCTCCCTATGTGTCCCCCAAGGCTCCATATTAGGTCCTCTGCTGTTTCCCATTTTCATAAACGACCTTCATCTTTCTACCCCACTCTCTACCTGCATTCAATACACAGATGACTCCACTATCATCTGTTCAGGTACATCCCAAAACGAACTTCATACTCTTACACAAAAAGCTTTTAGCACAATAGGAGAATGGTTTTCTAACCACTGTCTTCTCCTCAACCCCAAAAAAAACAAACTTCTGCTCTTCACACCCTCCCACTTCTCCACCCCTCTACATTTCACACTCATATCCAGCAATGGTTCCATCATTTCCCCAGACCCCACCACTAAACTCCTAGGTATTACTATTGATAACCAACTAAATTTTGACATACACAAATAATACTATTAAGACTATTAACAGAAAACTCGGATCCCTATACAGAATCAAACCTTTCCTTACTCTAGAAGCCAGAACCACAATAGCCAGAACTCACTTAATCTCTACCCTATTATACGCTTCCCCCATATTTACCAATCTTTCCAAAAATAACCTCAACAAACTCTCTAAATTATATAACAACATAGCCAGATTTGCGACAAACTCTCCCTATATAACTCATCACTGTCAGAACCTTAAACAACTAGGTTGGCTTAAACTCCCCCACCAACTACAATTTAACCAACTCACCATAGCTCACAAAGCCCTACATCAACCCAACAGCACCCCAATTCTTTCCACCCTCATAGTGCCATATAACAGCCTGAAGAATCTACGCTCCTCAAACAAATTATTGATCCTCACTACCCTATCAAAAAACTCAGCTGGTGACTCTATTTTCTAACTCTGTGGGTAAAATATGTAATCTTTTACCACATGACCTAACTGCTCAGACCTCTCTTCAACTATTTAAAACTAACCTAAGACTTTTCTTCACTAACCACTGGTTATGTTCTTGTACCAATCCTGATTAACTCTCTGACCTCACAGTATCGAATACTATCGTACATTTTTACTAAATACTAACCTTTATTACTAATTGACTTATCATGCTAGTCATGACTACTATTAGCCATGACTAACTTTGAAAACTGTTTTTTTTTAAATTTGTTACCTAAAGGATGTAACATTCTGCTAATGTCAGTTTTCTTTATTTGTATCTCGGATTTGATTTGTTTTTTTATTATTTTATATGCTTGTATGCATGTATGTATTTGTATCTATATATGTATTCTCGTATGTTTCTTAATATGTTTCTTCATATATCTTATAAGTTTTGTGGAGCTTTTCTCCCCGGACCTCTACTGAAAATGGATATGTATCCAGTTAGACTAGCCCTGTCAACAAATCTAAAATAAATAAAAAATAAAATAAATAAATACTTCTTAATCTGTCTAAGGCATTCAATATGGTTTCCCATGAAAAACGTATCCTCGAGCTAGCTTCCCTTAACGTCTCTCACTCAACCCTTACCTAGTTTATTAGTTACTTATCTGTCAACAAGCAGTTAAAATGGCAAAATCAGCAATCCTCTTCTCTTCCTATCTCAGTCAGTGTACCCTAAGGTTCTATACTTGGTCCCCTCCTCTTCACAATATTCACAAATAGACTAAGCACAGTCACCCAGCATAGCACATTATTACAATACACGAATGACTCATCCTTTATATGCACTGCCCCATCCCTAACAGTCCTTCTCAACAAAACTCAGCAATTATTTCTGGACATTGAAACATACCTGAATAATTCACAACTTATTCTTAACGCCTCAGAAACTATTTTATTATTTATTTTACATTTGTTGACCGGGCTAGTCTAGCTGGATATATATCCATTTTCAGTAGAGGCCCGGGGAGATAAGCTCCAAACAGTTCAAAATAATTTCTCATCAAAAGTAATACATGTTTATAATGCAAATACATTCACAGTAAAGATGATAAATTTTAACTAGTCGCACATTAATAATGCATAAAAATGCAGAGTATTAGACTTGACTTAGTACAAATACAGTTACAAATAAGCATTCAGAAAGAATAACAGCATAATGTACAGTAAGTGTAGATAAAAAGAAAGTTAAGAGAAGTAGCAGTTACGTAATACATCTAGTAGTAAAACATGTCCAATAATTTTTTTTTTTTTAATGATACAGTAGTAAGTAATACTATGATGGAGAAGTGGATCAGTAGATGTTAAGATGAAGTAAAAGCAGGGTTGAGAAGGTAGGGTTGAATCAAGTATCAAGAGCTAGTTCGTCAGTCAGGGTTCGTACATGGGCACATCCAATGTGTTCTGAGGAAGAACTTTAGGTTCTTTTTAAAAAGAGTTATACAGGGAAGTATAGAAAGTTCAGAGGGAAGCAGGTTCCAGGTTTTTCCGACAGTATTAGAGAAGAGAGAGTCTCCAGCCTTATTGTTTGCTTTGTCGATATTTACAAGAAGATTTTGTGAGGATCTAAGAGACTTCAGATTATGGTAGGGGTGAATAAAAGTAGATAGTATGGGTGTTTTAGCAGGTTGATAAAGAATATTATGGGCGATGGCTAGTTGATTAAATTTCAGCTGCTGCTGTAATTCAAGCCACCCTAGTTGCTTTAGATTAATTCAATGGTGGGTTCTGAAAGGGTTACCTGTGGCAAACCTGGAACCACTAACCTAAAGAAAAATAACCTCACTAAACTAGCAAATGCATACAATAGCATTGCTAGATTTGCTACTGGAAACCCAATTAGAACTCACCACTGTCAGAATCTACTACAACTAAACTGGCTAGAACTGAAAAATACACTATTACTCTCCCAACTTACCTTTGTTCACAGGATATTTCACCAACCAAAAAATACCCCTATACTTTCTGACCTTATTTCTCCTTATTCTAATCTAAATTCACTACGCTCCTCTAATAAACTTCTTGTGATGCTAAGTCCAATAACATTGCAGGTGATTCACTATTCTCCAACACCATAGGTAAATACTGGAATCTTCTACCTACCACTCTAACTTTTACATCATCACCCTTCCTCTTTAAACAAAAGCTCAAACAACATCTAAAAACACTCTGGCTATGCCCATGCATCAATCCCGACTAATCTTATGATTCTACTAATTACTCTTCTCATAATCACCCTCTCTTACCTCACTCTACTCACTCCCTAGAGTAGACCATCTCAAAAACACCCTTGTTAATTAGCCTCTGATATGAATTAATATAGAATGTTGTATGGTTTATATTTACTTAATCAATTATACTCTTCATGAATGTTTTACTAAAGTATAACTCCCCTATTCTTATACTGTAAATAAAAGTAAATGTCCTTCCTAGTATAAATTTTCAACTAGTATATTTTAGATTGAACCTTATTTCTGTTTGTATTTTTACTAACTACTTGCTTTCTTTATGTAATGACTTGTTTGTATTAACTTCAATGTGGAGCTTTTCTCCCCGGGCCTCTGCTGAAAATGGAAATATATCCAGTTGGACTAGCCCGGTAAACAAATGTAAAAAAAATAAAATAAAAAATAAATAAATATATTGTTGTAGGAGTGTTCTACTTTCTTAAGGTTATTTTTTTTGAGAGATTAGTGAATATGGGTGAGGCATAGAGAAGGTAGAGATTAGGTGGGAGTGGGCAATAGTTATTCTAGCTGCAGGAGTGAGGAAGGGTTTGATTCTGTAAAGAGGGCCTATTTTTTTATTAATAGTTTTCAAAGTGTTGCTGATATGGGTGTTGAAGTTAAGGTTGTTGTCTATGGTGATACCTAGCAGTTTAGTAGTACGATCTTGGGATATAGGCGTACCATTTTTAGATGATACAGCGAAGTCTACTTAGGGGGATTTACTAGTAGGTGTGAAAAGGAGGAGTTTAGTTTTTTTTGGGTTAAGTGAGACAGCGTTGTGTAAACCATTGTTCTACAGAGTTAAATGCATGTTGTGTCAGGGAGTGAAGTTCAGATACAGATGTGGCTGAGCAAATAAGTGTAGAGTCGTCTACGTATTGTATGCATGTAGCTTGGGGAAAGTACAGTTGTGTACACTTAATATAAATGTAGATTTTTGAGTGTATTCACTGTTGCAGTCATTACATTTGGGTTATCCTGCTGGCAGGTTGCCCTCAGTCGGCCTGAATTCCAAAGTCTTGGGTCCTGCGTCGGTTGCTGTTGCCACTTCCCTGACGTCAGGTCGTCAGGGGTATATAAAAGATGCAGCAGACGCTATTTTCTTTAGTTTTTCTTGCCCCAGATGTCAGGTGCTCCCAAAAGGGTAGGCTAAAAATATGTAAATAAAACATACATCTACCAAAATAAGCTTTACCTTCATCTATAAGCAAATACACCACCTAGGTTGTATAGATTAGAGAAGCAAAGATAAGTTCCAGCAAAAGTAAGAGGGATGGCGGGTGGGTAACCTGGACTGCAACAGTGAATACACTCGAACATCTACATTTATGGTAAGTGTACACAACTGTACTATGTTCTTCGTGTTACACTGTTGCAGTCATTACATTTGGGTTGAGTCCCAAAGCTATGGTGGGGGGCTGCAGCTAAACAGCATTAGGAGCGGCTATGAGGCGCTGCAGAACTGCAGTGGCAAAGCCTGCCCTGGATTTAGAGTAAAGAGGCAGATTGTAATGTTTTGTTAAGGTATGCACTGAGCTCCAAGTAGCATCCTCTAAAATGTCTTTGGTTGGTACTCCCCTGAAAAAGGTTGCAGAAGTGGCTGCAGCTCTGGTTGAATGTGGCCTAATGCCCTTAGACACTGGTTTGCCATGCTGTGAGTAGCAGAAATGAATGCAGTGACCTATTCACTTTGAAATAGTCTGCTTGGAGATCGCCTTTCCTTGTGATGCTGCGGCATATGCCACTAGTAATTATTCTGTCTTTCTGAAAACTTTAGTTTTGTCCAAGTAGAATCTAAGTTGTCTGTGTATGTCCAAAGAATGCAGAATTTTCTCCCCTTGTTCTGTGGATTTGGATAAAAAGTTGGCAAATTAATAGTTTGGTTAAGGGCTACACTGGATACCACCTTAGGCATAAATGTAGGGTTTGTTCTCAGAGAGACCCTATCTGGATAAAAAATGATAAAGGGTTCCACAGCCATGAGAGCCTGTAGCTCTGAAACTCGTCTTGCAGAAGTTATTGCTAGGAGCAGAGCTGTTTTCCAAGATAAGAATTTTATATCCCCAGTTGCAGCTGGCTCAAAAGGAGGTAAGGTGAGTTTTTCCAACACATAATTGAGGTCCCATGCAGGTATTGGCGTTCTCCTTGGAGGCCTTAAGTTTTTGGCTCCTCTGAGGTACTGCCTTAGTAAAGGATGAGAAAAAAGTGGTGGCTCTGTATTGTAATGAGCCGAAATGGCAGAGGCATGGATTTTAATTGATGAAAAAGATAGGTCTTTGTCCATCATCTCAGTTAAGTATTGCAAAATCTGAGGAATATTTGGGACAGTTGTATCAGTTCCTTGAGCTTGGTTCCAAGCACAAAATGTCTTCCATTTCCCAGCATAGGATTTTCTAGTACTAGGCCTTCTGGCTTCTAAAATGACATCCATCACAGCTTTACTGAGAGGTGTGGTTTGTATGGCTACATTATCCGCCATGCTGCCAGGTTTAGAGTCCTGAGTTGGCTGTGCAGAATCTGATTGTTTTGCTGAGACAGTAGATGAGGTATTTGAGGTAAGGTCCAGGCTGGGCATTGGGACAAGTTCCGTAAGCTCGGATACCAGTACTGGCGTGGCCAGTCTGGGGCAATCAGAATAATTTTTGGTTTCTCCTGTCTGACCTTTAGGAGTACCTTGGAGAGGAGAGGAGGTGGAGGAAAGGCATATACTGATAGGTTTGTCCAGTTGAAAGATAAGGTGTCCACTTTCCAAGCTTGTCTGTGATAGGACCTTGTGCAGAATCTTTTTAGTTGGTTGTTGTGAGGGGAGGCAAATAGATCTATCTCCGGGCGTCCCCATTTCTTTGTTATCATGCTGAAGACTTGCGGATCCAGGTGCCACTAGTGGTGATCCATGAGGTTTCTGCTTAGTTCGTCTGCCAGAGTATTTTCCTTTCCTGGCAGGAATTGTGCCTGCAGATGAACTTGGTAAGTCAATGCTGTGTCCCATAAAATCATGGCTAGTCTGCAAAGGGGTAAGAATGAGTGCCCTCCTGCTTGTTTATGTACCACATGACCGTGATGTTGTCTGTCTTTATCAGTTGTTGTCCCGGATGAAGTAGGTCCTTGAAGGCTGTCAGGGCATTTTGAACAGCTAGCATCTCTTTTTGATTGATATGTAGATGCTTTTGGTTTGTGGACCAGGTGCCCTGAATGCCTCTTCCTGCCATGTGTGCCCCCCAGGCATAATCTGACACATCCGTCGTTAGGCTCTGCCTGGCTGGGGGTAGTGAGAATGGCTGTCCCTTGTTTTGGTGACAAGCCTTTGCCCACCATCGAAACTCCTGTTGCAGCCAGGGAATGAGAGTAATCATTGTTTCCAGGCTGTGGCAATGTTGTGTCCAGACACTTTTTAGGTACCACTGAATTTTCCTCATATGCAGTCTTGCATATGGCATTAGTAAGATGCAGGATGCCATGAAGCCCAAAGTCTGCAGAATTTTTCTTGCAGATAACTGGGCCTTTGTCGCCATTTCCTTGTAATAGGTAGTCAGTTGCCTTTGTTTGTCTGGAGTGAGATAAGCCATCTGGGTAGTTGTATTTAAGCTTGCACCCAGGAATATTATCTCTTGAGAGGGTACTAGTTTTGATTTCTTTTTGTTGACTGTGTACCCTAGGCATGTTAAAAGTCTTTCCACAAACGTCAGATGCTGTAGTAGAATGTCCTTGTTCTCTGCTTGTATGAGGCAGTCGTCCAAGTAAGGATATATTTGTATTCCTCTGTCTGCAGTAAGCAATTACTGGTGCCAGGCACTTTGTGAAGACCCTGGGCGCAGTAGATAAGCCAAAGGGCAGTGCAGAGAATTGATAATGCTTTGAGCCAGCCTTGAATCTGAGGTATCTTCTGCATGACTGTCTGATTGAGACATGCAGGTATGCCTCTTTTAGGTCTAAAGTCATGAGCCAAGCCTTGCTGCCCAGCATGGGCAGAAGCTGCTGCAAGGTCAACATCTTGAATTTTGGTATATCCAGGAAAGTGTTTAGAATAGATAGGTCCAGTATTGGTCTCCATGCTTTGTCCTTTCTAGGTACCAAGAACAGTCGAGTAAAATCCTTGTCCCTGCTCTTGCTGTGGCACTTGTTGAATAGCCCTCATGTCCATGAGAGCTGCGACTTGTTTTTGAGCCTCTGCCCATTGATTTTTTGGCAGGTCTGGCCAACCGTTTGCCCTTGGCAGGGTATGGAAGTGAAACTTGTAGCCTTGTGACACTATGTCTAGAACTCATTTGTCCTGGGTTATAATGTGCCAATTTTGAGAAAAAAGTGCTAGTTTTCCCCCTAAGGGTGCTGCCAGAAGATAAGTGCTTGGTGCAGGCAGGGGGAAGTCATTGGGACCGTTTCCTATATGGTTGTGATTTGTCTTCTCCACCTTTGGAGGTAGAAGCACCCCAATTGCTTAGACCTGTAGGAACCTTGCGGCTGTGATCTGCCTCTAGGGCGTCTGGATCTGCCCCCTTTGAGGTCTGTCTGAGACTGGAAAGGACCAATTCTTTGTAGGCCAGTGTATGCTAAATCTGTACCTGTAAGAAATCCTTGACCATTTGCATAGATTTAGCTTTGTCCTCCATTTTCTTTAACACCTCTTCTGCCTTAACACCAAACAAGGTATCATATTGTAACGGAGCATCTAATAATTTTGCTTTAACATGATCAGGCAGATTTTGTTCCTTTAACCAAGCATGCCTCCTAATGACAGAACCCGTAACAGCAGCCCTGCAGGAGGCCTCCAGAGAATCAAAACCACATTGCAAAGTATGCTTTCCAACTAGTTCAGCTGCATGCAATAAATCCTGCATTTCTTTGTTTTCTGCACATTCAGAATTTACCATCATTTTCTGTTTAAGCAGTGTCATGATATATTGCTGTTCTTTGTGCATATGAAACTGGCAATTTAAGGCCCTTATAGCTAAGGTAGCAGATGTGTAAATCTTTTTCCCCCATCTATCCAGTGCCCTAGAATCCCTGTCAGAGGGGGTCGGGTTTTTTGCAATGGAAGCTTTGACCCCTTTGGGACCCTGAGAAATAGTTTCTGGGTCTGCAGTTGGGTTTTTCAAAAGGAATTTATGAGAGTCACGGACCCTGTAGTATCTGTCCGGCTTAACAGGAGCTGGCGGTAAGGAGTCAGGGGTCAGACTAGACACTGAGTACACATCATCTACAATGTCTAACACAGGTGGAATAGCTAGAGGCCTGTGTTGAGGTAGTAAAAGGAAATCTCTGAGCCTCTTCTTAGATTCTGAAAAATCTTGGCTTTCCCAGTGGAAGTGCTCCCTCATGGTATGCAAGGTTTCCCCAAAAGAGTAGTATTCAGGAGGAGAAGCTGAAGGAATTGATTCTTCAGCATCAGAGTCCTCATGGGGGGAAGAGAATATTCCTGATCAGAAGAGGAATCAGAAGAAATGGAAACCTGATCTGAAGATTCATAGTCTGTCTCTTGCCTAGGCCTCTTATCAGGAGGGGGATGGGGAACCCCTGATCAAGGTAATTAAGTCTTCGGCCATTTTGAGCATCTGTGTTTTGGGCATGGAGGCCTGTCCATGTGGCTGGTGAACTTGTTTCTTTGCCTTTAAAGGAGTTTTAGTCTTTGCCTTTGAAGTTGGTTTAATATATAATTGTTTAGGTCTGAATACACCCTCAGAAGCCGATGCCTGTTTAGTGGCTCCGGACCCATCTGAGGGAATAATTTCCGAGGCTCCAATACCTTGAGTTTCCAGCGGCCTGGCCAACTCCACGTGGGAGTAGGTAGCGGCCTGCGACTCTAAAGTAGCTGGCGTCAGGGGCTGCGAAAGCGCCTCACTGAGAACTGGCGACTTGCTCAGGAGAAGCTTCGTCGTCTGTTTTGGACCTCGGTTGCCTGTCTTTTTCTTTGCGTTTTTTGTGAACTCAGGTAGACGAATGGCTATCCGACGACATTGTATAATTAAATCTTCGCCCAAAATAGCTTAATGCAAAATCTTACCGACGCTTAATAGTGCGTTGGTTAAATCTAGCACAAAACACACAACTAGAAAAGTCGTGGTCCGGGCCTAGGCAAGGAATACAGTAAGAATGAAAGTCCTTATGAGGTATTTGCTTCCCACAAGAAATACAATTATTAACTTTTTCTGACATCGGTCTGGAGCAAGAAAAAAGTTTCCCCAACAGGGTACTTAGCTTTTTAATGAAGACTTCGGATCTGAAACTCGAACACGAAAATCTCAGGAGTCGGCCGACTGGCACTTGCAAACTGCTTCTGCTTTGGGCACCGCGCGGCAAGAAAGACTAAAGAAAATGGCATCGGCTGCATCTTTTATATTCCTGACGAGCTGACGTCAGGGAAGAGGCGACAGCAACCGACGCAGGACCCAAGACTTTGGAATTCAGGCCGACTGAGGGCAACCTGCCAGCAGGATAACCCAAATGTAATGACTGCAACAGTGAAACACGAACAACATCTACTTGGTGAAGGTCATTGATGAATAAAGTAAACAGGAGAGGGCCCAGTATGGACCCTTGAGGGACACTAATGTTAACAGGTAGATGGGTAGAGAGAGTGGAGTTCCAGAGTACAGCTTGATGTCTGTTATTTAAGTAGGACTGGAACCATTTTATAGCTAGCGTGTCAAGTGACAGAGATTTAAGAATATGTATGAGTATTTGGTGATTAACCATGTCGAAAGCCTTGGACAGGTCTAAGAAAAGTGCAGAGGAAAGCATGTTAAGGTTACGTTTTTTGTTGATGGTGTCCGTAAAAGAAAGGAGGGCAGTGGTACTGCTATGGGAAGGTCTGAAACCATGGTGGGTATTGATAAGCAAGTTATTTTGGAGAAGGTGGTCAAGAAGTTGCTTGTGGATAACACCTTTCCATAATCTTAGATAAGGGAGAGAGTAGGGCTATGGGATGATAGTTGGAGAGTTCAGTGGAATTTCCACCCTTATGAAGGGGAATAATATGGGAAACTTTCCAAAGTTTAGGGACATATCCTTCAGTGATGGTTCTATTGATTAGTATGGAGATAGAGTTAGCCGCCAAATCCATAGCTTACCCGAAGTATTCTGCGGGTAGTAAGTCAGCAGAGGGAGTGCATGGTTTGAGTTTTTGAATAAGGGAGAGAATATAAGTTGTTGGGACAGGTTGGAAGAGAAATGGAAGTGGTGGGTTTGAGTTAGAATTGGATATAGTTGTGTTTTGACTAGAGAGCTGAATGGCAAGAGTTTGAATTGCTTCGGTGAAAAAGGTATTAAAGGCATTAGCAGTTTGCCATAACTAAACTTATGTTTTTCTTCTGTGTTAAAAAAATCCATAGACTATACTTCTTTCACCATTTACTCATCTAACAATACCCTTATAGAACCTGTTGACTAAAACTACTAGGAGTCACCATAGATAAGGACCTTAAATTCGATAAGCACATATCCCTTACTATAAAGAAAGTACACTTCAAACTAGGATCCCTGTATAGTTAAGCCCTTCCTACCAACTCCACCAGACATGACATCTGCAGAATTCATGTACTTTCCACCCTCCTATATGCTTCACCCATCTTCACTATCTTAAAAAAAATGTGACAAACTAGAATCCTGCTATTACAAGGTAGCCAGAGAAGATGATGTGGGGGTTTGGTCCAAATACAACAGTGGATTGGTATTTTGGAGGGTTTGGTTTCAAAACCTCCACTCAGTTGGTTCTGTCCAGAACCTCATGGGTTGTAGCTTGCATGTGTGTATATATAGACACACACAAATATATACACGTACATGCATATATACAAATATACACACGTGTGTGTGTGTGTGTGTGTGTGTATATATATATACACACACACACAGATATATATATATATATATATATATATATATATATATACACACATATACACGCACACACACCCCTGCATATGCAAATCTGATTTTGACTGCTTGGGAAACTGACTCTCTTGTGTTTTTACCTGGTTTTCAGCATACAAGATTGTATAAGCGGTATACTGATGATACTTTTTTGTGTGGTGCAATACTAAACGGGACTTGGTTGCTTTTATTGCATCCCTCTCCGACAGTATTCCTTTCCTACAACTTAAGCTTTCAGGCTGCTGCACCACTGTGCAATTTTTGGATACTAAAATCATACTGAACACTTCTACACTTAGCTGGCCTCCTAACATTTTCTGAAAAGAAACTTATCAGAATAATTTTTTTATGAAAAATATTGCTAGGGGTCACTTCATAACACTGTCATGGATTATTAGTGATGAAGAAACTTTTTTTAGGGAATGCCACTTCCTCAGCACTTTGTTAATAGAAACTACCCTACACACTTAACAGAACAGATTTTCAATTATGTTAGCCAATCCAGATGAACTAAGTTCCATCCAATTCTGAAGCATTGATTCCACCCAGACTCCAATCAACAATAACGGTCAAAACAACCCCCCCTCCAACAACCAGTCACACTGCCATTATTGACCGAACCCCTACACTAACCCAACACAATGCCAGCTGGTATCAGACCCATGCTACATCCAATGACAACGATGTTGTGGACCAAACCCTTAGTTTTACATTACCGATTTCTTTGGACATTGCACGCATTAGAAACATTATTTCTCGTAACTGGGATATTATTAACAGCAGCAAGGAAGTGGCTGTGAGTGTGGGTAAAGCTCCTATTTTTTCACACAAAAGAACTAAGTCATTAAAGGCTTCCTTTGAAACCTCAGACATTCCTTTTCTGATTGATCCTATAGAAGTGATAAACACATACTCAGGCATGGGGTTTATATCACAATCGAACTTCCAAAATATTGAATACCATATGCTCGAACTTGGAAGTTCGAAATGTGATAACATCGAACGCTCAGAACAGCAAATTTTTTAACAGGGAAAAAATTTGCTGTTCCGAGAAACACATACACAACACACGCACACCAAAAATTAAATAATCCACACACGTACACTTTACAAAACCCTACTTCTAAACCTACATTAAACCATACATACAGTACTACCTATCCACTTACCTTAACCCTCTCCCTAACACTAAGGTCCGTAACTATCGCACACTTACCCCTACGGAGCTATACCTAAACAAACTAAATAATACACACACATTCACTTTACAAAACCCTACCTGTAACCCTACACTAAAAACCATACATACATACAGTACTACCTATCCACTTAACTTAACCTGCTCCCTAACCCTAAGGTCCGTAACTATCGCACCACAGTGGAGGAAATAGCGAAGCCGTGGAATGGCCCACCAAAATCTTGCTCTAGGCAAGATTTCTATGTTCTGCGGCTTCGTTATTTTCCGCTTTCAATGTAGTGGTTTCGATATTGTAGCATTTGAAGTTTTGAGACTTCGATGTTACAATATAAACCCCCAGGCATGTATCAGTGTGGCACTTGGCATAGCATATAATTATGTTCACACAGGAGCAGACTACTTTTTTAAGCATTGTGATAAAAGGATAGTGTTCAAAGATTTTTATGACTGTCACAGTATTAATGCTGTTTATGCAGCAGTATGTGTGACCTCAAGTTTTTACACTCATAAGACCTCACGAAGATTATCGGATAGAATTAAAGAACACTGTGCTGCAATATGGACTTAAAAAATGCGTTAAGTAAACATAGCCTACTATGTAAAGGCTTCTTAAAATTTAAGTTTTTTGTACTGGAATAGGTGGGGAAATTCTTTGGGGGCTGACACTTTGTTAGAGTTCCATGAACTGAAATGGCAATTGATGTTAAATGCGGAGAATTATCCAGGTCTAAATGACAATTTAAATATAAAATGTGTATTACGTTTGCTCAGTTAAACTCTGAGCCATGATCTCAACATTCATTTACATTGGGCACCTTAGGATCATAGGAGGTTACTAGGCTATTGAGCCTGAGGCCCTTATAAGCAGAGCCAAGAGTTTAGCCTATGTTTAGACAAATCAGCACCCAATGTTCCTGTCCAGCAGGGACATGGGTGGAATCCCAGGGGTATATTTTCTGTTTCCCATCCAGTTACCCAGGTTGCGTTTAAAAAGGGGTAATGAGGTACTCTGCTTGATGTGGAGAGGGAGTCTTATTCCATAGATGAGGGAGTCTCTGGGACACAAATCTGTCCTGCCAACAAGTCATGTTGATGTCACAGACCAGGTTGAGGCCACATGTGTGGGTTACTCGAATGGAACTTGACGTGCAGAGATGCAGCAGTCCCATCAAGGTGGGGTCCATGATCGCCTTGTATGCCAAACAAAGGTCACCTCTGAGGAGTCTGTATGAAATGGAGTAGAGAGATACGGCTTTTAGCCTACCTGGGTATGGTAGATGTTTCAGGCCCTGGATTCTCCTGGTGAGGAACCTCTGTGGTGTCTCCAGCTGCTGCATGTGCTTTGCGAGGTACATGCCAAAAGGTGTTTGTACTCAATAATGGGCCTTATAAGGGAAGAATACAGGGATATTATGACCGCCTTGTTCCTGGATGAGATACCCTAACTTATGAGGTGGGCCATGTAGAAGGCTTTCCATACCACGGAAGTAACATGGTGGTCAAAAGTCAGGTTGCTATCAACCTGGGTGCCCAAATCCCTCATGACTGATTGGGTGCTTAAGACGTTATTAATGTGATAATTTGTGGAGATGTTACTCTTCCCAAAGGGGATGATGTTGCATTTTTTGGTATTCAGCTTGAGGCCATGTTTCTGGCACCAGTCATTTATCTGAGTGAGACTCTCTTGGTGGATGTCCACATCACTGGGGGAATTGATGACAACACCCAGCTTGCAGTCATCTGCAAACTTTGTCAGCCATAGCCCACTGGTTTTGGCCTGCACCTCAGAAAAGTATATCCCAAATAACAGAGGCCCCAAGACCGAACCCTGGGGTACACAGTTGGTTACGGGTCTACTGCTTGAGGTGGCTTCCCCGTATTTTGACTACGTGGGTTCTGTCAGTGAGCCAGTTTGCTACCCATCTGGCAACATATGGATTGATGCCTAGTTGAGAGTTTATCTATTATGCCCGAGAGGGGAAGAATGTCAAAGGCTTTGGCCAGGTCAAGGTAGGCGGTGTACACAGTTTTCCCCTCCTCCATAGCTTTGGTGACTGTCTCAAAGAAGTAGACCAAAT
The DNA here is from genome assembly GCF_019279795.1 of Protopterus annectens. Classification (NCBI taxonomy): domain Eukaryota; kingdom Metazoa; phylum Chordata; order Ceratodontiformes; family Protopteridae; genus Protopterus; species Protopterus annectens. Next base: position 933,692,715 of record NC_056748.1, on the reverse strand, counting down.
ATAGCAGACATGACCTCCCCTTGACGAAGCCAAACTGCGTGGAATAAAGTATTTGGAGGTTGCCAATGTCCTTGTTAATGAGGTCCGTGATAATCTGTTCCATGGCCTTGGAGATCAGGCTAGTTAGGCTGATGGGTCTATAATTTCTTGGTTCAGTGAACGCTCCACCTTCGTGTAAAGGGATGATGGTGGCTGTTCTCCACTCAGCTGGGATGAAGCCTGTACTCAGGCTTTGGAAGAACAGGATGCCTAATGGTGCTGCAAGTTCCTGCCCGAGTTCACAAAGGATGCAGTCTGAGATGTTATCGGGTCCCATGGAGGCTGTATATTTTTTGTCTTTGAGAGAGCAGTGATGACCTGTTCCCTAGATATAAGGGGAAGGGGGCAGATACTGGAGATGTCTTGATTTACTGATGGAAGGGACAGGAGGCAAAGTTTTCACTGAATCTGTCAGCCAGCAAGTTTGCTATATCTACAGCATTTTTATATGTGATGTCCTTGACCACCAGTTCTGAACAGATCTGGGTGCTTCCTTTGAGGTTGCGGACATATGTGAAGAAGGCCTTATGATTGTCACTAGTAGAAGTGGCCAATTTGGACTCGAAGTTTGCTTTAGAAGATTTCACTAGTGCTCTTATTTGCTTGTTCAGGCTAAGGAGACACTGCTTCCAATTCGGCACCTGCTCCTCCCTGTTCTTAGACAGCAATTTTTTCCTTTTGTTATAGAGTTTTATTGCAGATGTCCACCAGACAGGTTTATTCTTCCTTGTGGAGGATGATTTAGTCCTGTCGGGTATTCCTGATTCCATGCATCTACATTAATGCTCGTATAGTGCTTTGGTGCAGTTTTGGATATTGGTGCCAGTTCCTACAGAGGAGGAGGGGGCTGTGAAGCTGTTTATACCATCCCTCAGGAGGCTGTAATCAGCTTTGGAGAAGTTTTTATGTCTGTTCCTAGCTACAGGGGGGTTGGGGGAGATGGTGACTTCAAAAGTGGCCGCTTTGTGGTCAGATCGTACCAGGGAGGAAGATACTAAAGGGATGCTCCAATGGTTACTCATGTTGGTCAATACTAAGTCCAAGATATTATCACCCCTTGTGGGGGTATCGACTAGCTGTTTCAAGGAATTTGCATTGACAAAATCAAGGAATCTCTGGGAATTTGTGTTCTGGCATGAGTAGTTCTCATATGTTTGTATGTTTCGTTTGAAATTCACATTTACGTGATAAGCATTAGTTGCTGATTTTTATTACCTCTAGTGTCCTTCACTGATAGGCTTTTACAGTAATTGTTTTTTTTTTTTGACCTTAGGAATTCCTTTATGTTATTGGCTGCTTTAGGTAATCAACTGAACTGAGATTGTATTATGTGACTGATTTGTACATATGTGAATGTAGATGGTTTAGTCTTTTCTTATGATCACATCCATGTACATTGGTTTAAAAAAGCACTTAACAGTAAAAATGTGGTTTTTTTTTATGTTATCGTTAAGTGGTCATTTATTTGTTATTGTTTCGACTATGGACCTGTGGTGGAAGAGTGATTTGTTTTTCTTGAGTTTAATAGTTGTTGGTGCAGATCTGTGGCAGGCTGTTTGATTAAACTGATCTTGTACTAAGGTAGATCTGTACTGGGACCATATCCTTTTACTGATATGACAGTGCTGCAGAAGAGGATGTGGGAAACCTAGTCTCTACATTGTGAAGTGAGCTATTACCCTACAAAGTGGCAACACCCAAAATCCAGCAGCATATCTGGGAGTGAATAATGACCCTAACCCTGGTGTACCATCTGCTATAGAAGTGCATATGGAGATGGGCTTACAGCACCATAAATACCACAGCTGCAATGAGCCTCAAAAGATGAAATGGAACACAGCCTGGAACCTTCTCTGAATACAGAAGGATGTGAAGTCCATGAGGTGCAATGCCTTGTCCATGTAAAGGAATGCAAAAAAATGTTTACGTGCAGCAATGCTACTGCTGTATCAGAGGGGAAAAAAAACTTTTCCTGACTAGAAGTGATACCCAGGGACTACAACAGTGAAAGTGTTAGGGCCACAACTAAACTAAAGGACTCCTAGGAAGGTGTTGCTAAAAAGCATCATAATTGCTGTAGGTCATCAAGCTCAGCATGACTGCAGAAAAACTCGCCCTCACCCCCACCCCTGATCCCAAGGTAAACTGTAGAATTCTTTAAAAGTCCCATATCCTGATGTGCCACGAGGTAAAATCATGCCTGATTACATCATCTAGAACACACTAGTAAAAGGCCATGTACTCTTACTATGCAAGATTTCACTTGTGAAAAATTAAATTACTCAATGCCAGGATTAGCAACAATCCCCCTTCCTTGTGGGGATCAGAAAACTATGAGAATAAAACAGTTTTCTGATCCCCAGCATTTTCTACAACTCCCCTGTCCAAGAAGAAATAAAACTGCATTGTGCACCTTCTAGTTAGCCAGAGATGGAAACATTTTTTGCTTGTTTTCTTTTCAGGGTTGTGCAATCTAAGCCTACAAGTTTTTATGATCTTTCTTTACAATGTCCAGAATCCATCTGTTTCACATTAAAAGCAAGCTTTGAAAACTATCATCATACTTGGATGACTACACTGGAGTGATCAAAACTGGTGCTGTGTGTCTGGGATGAAGACCTGGAAGGAGATGGTCTGCAGCATTCATTCTTTAGAGGACTACTGGAAGCACAGACAGATGATGGCTGGAAAACTTCACGACTCAGCAGCACACTTTCCTTCCAAATTTATTTACATCTTAAAGCTTGGATTCTCTGTTTTAGAAGTACAGCTCTGAGATGTCTGAGGCTTTGAAGAGTTAAAATAACACAGCAGTCTGCTTTACAATGCTAAGTCAAAAGGAAAGACCACTTTTCAGAGAGGATAAAGGTGGTTAGTCTTCAGTGGAAGGCCCCAAACCAGGTTGATTCCACTATGCAAAATGGTATCTCTCTGCCCAAACCACCAAAAGCTCCACCTCAGATAGACAAGATAAAGCATATAAAAGTTTCTTAGGTGAAGGATAAAGGACTGTTTGTCACTACAAGAATATGTAACTCTTTCCAACTGCAATATCACTAAAAAGAGAATTCAACTGAAAGATTCAATGGCACCCATAGGATTTTTACTGCAGGATAATACGCGAAGGGCCAAGGGCCTCTATCCATCCAACAGTGTGTGTTCTCATGGAGAAGCCAAAATTTGACTCATGCATATACTGGAGCACACTGCTGTGGACAGTGACCTGCTACAGTGGGGTACTGCGAGTTAAGTTAGTAAAAGAATGCCGATTGATTACACAGCCATTCTCAATAGATAAAGTGACCAGGAAGACAATGGGAGAGATGATGGTTGATATGTATGGGGAGAAAAAAACTTCTACCAAAAAAAATCCAGAGTTTGAAAAATTCTACACTAATAAACTACATCAATAAACAACTGCAGTCAGAAGAACATCTTAATGGCTGAAAAGTCTTTTCTAATACTAGTCCAAAGGCAGAATTCTTTGTCTGTTGTAAAGGAATATGAGGACAGACTTAAAGGCAAACATTTTGATGGCTCACACTTTAGTTTATCTGTTTTACATCTGAGAGACCATCTTGTGATTAAACCAGAGTTTATGCTCAAGATATAGTCAGCAAATCCTCAAAGCTGTCTTGAACTGGGTACCATGATCTAACAGTGTTTATGAAAAATGTGGGTGCATGGAGAGACTTAGTATTCCTCTCTGAAGGAGAAGTACACATAAGGGGTAATTTTTTCTTTATTTGTTGAGTTTCAGTTACCCCTGTTGCTCTACTGATCCATTTGTTGCTCCTGGGTAAATCCCTCTGGCACATCTGTTCCCTTGGGATGCAGGAGTTAGCCATGAACTTAAGATTTTTTTGTTTTTTGTTTTTTTATAACCACTAACCTCCCTTTTTGCATGCCCTAATATGACAAAAGGGTTGGTGTGTGATGGGTCTGCAAATGTCATTCATGCCTCTTCTTACAACGTAATCAAATCCTTGCGTATGGATACAACATCCCTACCCCCTTCACCCACCTGCCACAAAGAGATAAGTGTGTTAGACCTCATCATTCCTTTGCTCCATCACACCAGTCCAAGCAGATGGACCACATGTATCACAGCATGGTTTTGGAGCCGCCCAGAGCACTACCAAGGCCTTATTAACTATCAAAGATAATAGTAAGGCCAGAGACGAAGGCTGACTTGCTTTCTTTGTATTCCCTTACCACTCTAAAACTTTTAATCTAGTCTCTTAAAACCTCGTCTACCAACTGCCTTCCCTTGGGCTATCACAACCCACACTACTATGATTTAACAACTACTTAATCAATAGATACACAATGGCTTTCACTTTTTCTCCCTTCCTTCCCGTCAATACTGATGTGCCACAGGGCTCCATTCTCAACCCTCTAACATATCCACTAACAATGTATAGAAATCGTCTCAGCAAATTCCCTCATACTATATATTGATTATTCGATCCTAATATGCAATTCCGACAACCTAATGCATCTTCAGAGAATTACTCAAGAAGCCTTTACCTCTGATGAAAGTTCACAGGTAGGTACTAGGCTATCGGCCCAAGGACTTACATAAGCCTAGCCAACAAGTTTCCCTGGCTTACGCCACCCAAGAAAGTTATTTTCCTGTGCCACTGTCGAGCAGAGACACAGAAATGATCCCCGGGGTGTATTTCCTACTTCCCATCCACTCATCAAGATTATTCTTGAAGAGTGCTAATGAAGAACTTTGCTTGACATAGACAGGTAAGCCTGTTCCAGAGTATGGGAAGTCACTGGGACAGGAATCTATCCCTCCAGCATGTTCTGTTTATTGTGGTGACAAGGTTTAGGTCCCTAGAGTGTGTAGCTCAGAGGGATTGGGATTTCTTTAGGTGTAGCATGTCCAACAGCTCTGGGTATGACATAGCTTTATATGTTAGGCAGAGATCACCTCGGAGTAGGCGATATGCTATGGAGTAAAGCTGGAGTTTTTTGAGGTGGTCAGTGCAGGGCATTTGAGGCCAGTAATCCTCTTTGTGAGGTACTTCTGTGGCCTTTCCAGCTGCTGCAGATGTCTTGTGAGGTACATTCCAAAAGGGGCGTTGTACGGGAACAATGACCTCTTTTTTCCTGGATGAGAACCCTTTTATGATGAGGTGTGCCACGTAGAAGGACTTCCTGACTACTGTGGCGATGTGACTATCAAAGGAGAGACTACTGTCCACCTGGGTCCTAAGGTCTCTTATCACACATTCAGTGTTATGTAGATTGCTGCCTATGAGGTAGTTCGTGGGTACAGAGTTTTTACCAAAGGGGGTGATGCTACACATTTTGACACTGAGCTTGAGGCCATGGCTCTGACACGAGGCATCTGTCTCAGCGAGGCCCTTCTGTAGGATGTCCACATCATTTGGGGACTTGACTATGGCTCCTAGTTTGCAGTCATCTGCGAACTTTGTTAGCCAGAGGCCTTCTGTGTTAGCTTGTAATTCAGAGAAGTAAATACCAAACAGGGGAGGTCCCAGGATGGAACCCTGTGGTACTCCACTTGTCACTGCTTTGAGGTCAGATTTGGAGTCTGCAATTTTTACAGTGTGGGTTCCGTCAGTGAGCCAGTTGGCAACCCATCTTGTGACGCAGGGATTTATACCTAGTTTAGTGAGTTTAGCTATAATTCCAGAATGGGGGATGGTGTTGAAAACCTTGACGAGGTCAAGATAGGCTGTGTGAACCACCTTACCCTCATCTACGGATTTGGTGACTTCAAAGAAGTCAATCAGGTTCAGGAGGCATGATCTGCCTTTCACAAATCATTTTTTTCTCAAAACTTGCATTTTATCTGTCTTTGGCCTAGCACTCTTGTGTGGGGTCATTTACTGCACAGTTATAACTTGTTGATACTTGTTAACCTCTGCTATCTCTGAAAAAACAAAAAAACAAAAAAAAATCTTGCTTTTTTCCCACTTTTCTGAGATTTAAAAAAGTTCAGTTACAGGCTTTCTGTTCTTGAACTGTTTGTAAGTTTCTGTGAGGCCATTTTTTGCTTGGGCTAAAGGAAAGTCCCTCTGTTGATCAGTGGCAGTGAAAAACATTGAGAAGCCTGCCTGCCCCTGTGGGAGTGGTTACTGACTTGAAACTGTAGTTTTAATGGCCATTTTGGGTCAATTCCAAAACTCCTTCATCTTCCTCTCTTAAAACCTGGTTGCCTCGTGGTTTTGGCGTCTTTTCAGGCTTGTTGGCTGTTGGTGAAGCACCCACCAAGAGGAGAAAACGCTGAGAGAAGAAAGGAGCCACTTTTGGGATTTTAACTATTTTTTCCTCTATTTGCTAAGTTTTTCTGCATAGCCGCCTATTTTGAGCATTTTCTGGCTTGTTAAACTTGATTTCTGCATTAGTAACTGTATTTAGAGCACAACCTAGAGCTGTTTACTGAATTTCCTGTTTGCACTTATTTTTAAAATCGTTTTTTTCTCAAAACTAGCACTTTATCTGTCTTTGGCCTAGCACTCTTGTGTGGGGTCATTTACTGCACTGTTATAACTTGTTGATACTTGTCCTCTATTGGTCCATCTTAAATTCAGTTTCCCTGTTACTCTAGCATGTCCAAAGGTCAGTCAATGGTTTCCTCTCCAGTCCAGCTGGTGAATCTGGGAATTTTGAGACAATGTTACAACTGTCTCATGTACACGGACAACCCTCTCCTCCTCCAAACAGATTCAAATATATGTGAGAGATGCAACTATTTAGCCAAACTGGAGGCTGAGCTCTCTCATCTCAAAACTGGTGTAACCAGTCAGGAGGAGAAGGTAACCTCACACAACACAATTCCAATATCACATAGTCCCACCACATCAGCGAACCAAACACATAAATACACAAAAACATACTCGGAGGCTCTAAATAAAAATCTACCTAAGCAACAGAGACCTCCAAAGCAGACATCCAAGCAAACGCTACCTCAAAACAAAACACACACAACACATAAGCCACAAAGTCAGTGTGGCAAGCAGCCACAGCCCTCAAGGCTGAATAACACACCTGATGCTCTTGTTATAGGTGACTCTATTGTCAGACACACTGACGTCCCGCTCACCAGGCTGAATAAAGAGAAGGTCATGGTGAGCTGCCTGTCGCGTGCTAGGATCCGACACATAATGCAAGCACTCAGGTCACTCCAAAGCAAATACAAATATGACTCAGTCATTGTACATGCTGGTGTGAATGACCTGAGACGTACCTCCCTGGACTACATGAAGAGAGACATAGAAGAGCTCTCTGATCATGTAGCCAGGCTGGTATGACCCTGACCTTGAGCAGCGTCTTACCCTCACCTAGAATGATGCCACAGTACAAAGACAAAATGATCGATTTTAACAATTGGCTAAAATTTTGGTGTCATTCAAAGGGGATCCAGTGTCTGTCAGCCTGGGATGACATGCTCGACAAGCCACGTTGCTTCACTAGGAACAGCTTGCACCTGTCACCACTGGGCTTTCGGATATTGGCAAAGGCTCTTGCCATCCCCATAGTGCCTTTTTTAGGCAAAGCTCAAAAGTCAAACCCACCCCCATAGACAGCACAAGGAACAAGAAACTAAGGGTAATGCTGCTAAACGCCAGAAGTCTTAACCTCAAGATGCACGCACTCGAAGCTCTCCTCAGTGTGGAGAACATCGATATCTGTGCAGTGACAGAAACCTGGTTCAAGGCTCCAGAGAGCACTCCAGCACTACCAGCTATACCTCGTATCATGCTTTTCGGCCCCAAAACCCGGACCGAACCACAAAAGGAGGGGGAGTTTCCATATTTATCAAGGATATCCACACCTCCAGGTTAGTGGCATTGCACAAAGTATCGGAGACCATCCATGTGCAACTAACAGTGGGCAAGGCTGCTTTTCAGTTTATAGCATCCTACAGACCACCCTCTCAAAGTCAGGAATCCCATTCGGCCTTCCTGAAAACATTGGAGAACATGAAGATCTCTCCGAACACCATTATATTGGGCGACCTCAACTACCCAAACATTGACTGGGAGCACTACTCAAGCCCCAGCACCTTAGCCCAAAGATTCCTGGAAATTATAAACTCAAATGCTATGGAACAACTAGTCACCACTCCCACAAGAGGGGACAACATACTAGACCTGATCATTACCAACATGGGGACTCTATGCTCCACATCAGAAGTATATCCCTCATTGGTAAGATCAGACCATAAATTAATTTCACTGGATGTCCACATCCCGACCCCACCCCAGCCCAAAAACCACAGTGAAAACTTCTCAAAGCGAACTTCTCACTTCTCAAAACCGAAGTGGAATCCTTCAAGGCCCCAGGGCCAGTGGAAACTACAGCCCAAACTGCAGAATCCTATATAAATGCATTCTACGGACATCTCCAGGAATGCATGGATCATGCTATCCCAAACAAAACCAATACCCAATCATCCAAAGGCAGGAGTCCAGTCTGGTGGACCCTGCCATAAATAAACTGTACAACAGAAGGAGGAAGCTACTACATGATAGAGCAAAATCCCTAATAGGGAAGGCATCTCTGATCAGTACTAGCAAAAATTACGATCCTCATAAAATCCTCCAAGGCCAGCTTCGAGAGAAAAATTGCACAGGACACCAAAGACCATCATAAGGCTTTTTTCAGTTATGTTAGAAACCTGGGATGCAACTCCCAGACTTGTTCTGAGTTGATTCTAAACGACAAAAAATACACTGAACCCACAGACATCGCCAATATCCTGGCAGACAGGTTCAGTGCAAACTTCTCCACCCCCCAAAAGAGCAAGTATCTATCCTGGCAGAGGGCTGCCTCCCAAACATCTCTGATGCTCAGGTGAAGGCTACCCTCTCCAAAGCAAAAAACACTGCTTCCATGGGACCAGATGGCGTCCCAGGTTGCGTCCTACATGAACCACAAGAGGAACTAATCCCTCAAATAAAACAGCTATACGATCTCAGCCTCACTACAGGATATGTGCCCACAGAATGGCGTACAGCAACAGTGGTCCCACTCCACAAAGGTGGAGCCTCTACGGACCCTGGAAACTATCGCCCCATAAGCCTGACTAGCTTAGTCTGCAAGGCTATGGAGAGGATCATCATGGAGCTCATAAACAAAGACATTGGGGACCTACAGACACTAGATCCTACCCAGTTCGGCTTTGTCAAGGGCAGATCCTGCCTTTTGAACCTGGTTGACTTCTTTGAAACAGTCACCAAAGCCATAGATGAAGGGAAGGTAGTCCACACAGCCTATCTGGACCTTGCAAAGGCATTTGACACAATACCCCACTCGGGCATCATAGATAAGCTATCCAGCTTAAATATAAACCCCTATGTCACAAGATGGGTCGCAAACTGGCTCAAAGACAGAACCCACAGAGTGAGAGTTGCTGGAGCCATGTCAGACTCGAAACCGGTCACAAGTGGCGTCCCACAGGGTTCTGTCCTGGGACCACTCTTGTTCGGTATATACTTTTCCGAGGTACAGGCAACCGTGGGAGGACTATGGCTCACCAAGTTCGCAGGCGACTGCAAACTGGGCACCATAATCGACTCTCCAGCTGACACAAACATCCTTCAAAAGGTCTCACAGAGACAGATAACTGGTGCCAGCACCATGGTTTAAAGCTAAATGCCAAAAATGTATAGTCATACCCTTTGGCAAAACAATGTGCCCACAAATTACCACATAGGCGGAAACCCATTAAGTACAGAGAAAGTTATTAGGGACCTGGGGACCCAAGTTGATAGCAATCTCTCCTTTGAAAACCACATTGCCAAAGTGGTTAGAAAGACCTTCTACATAGCCCACATCATCACGAAGGGTTTCACATCTAGATCAAGAGAGGTAATCGTGCCCCTTTATTCATCCCTCATCAGGCCCATCATAGAATACAATGCCCCTTTTGGGATGTACCTTACCCGACACCTGCAGCAATTAGAAAGACCCCAAAAGTATCTCACCAAGAGGATCAAGGGTCTCAAACAGATGCCATATGCTGCTCGGTTAAAAAAAACTCCAGCTCTACTCAGTTGCATACCGCCTACTTCGAGGCGATGTACGCCTGACATACAAAGCTGTCAAATCCAGAATTAATGGACATGCTCCACCTCAGTAAATCTAAATCCCTTAGAGCCACACGCTCGAGGGACTTGAACCTCAGCACAGAAATAAATAGAACTTGCTGGAGGGACAGGTTCATAACCCAGAGGCTCCCTTCGCTCTGGAATAGAATTCCAGTTCATGTGAGGCAGAGCACCTCACTGAATCTCTTCAAGAAGAATCTCGATAAGTGGATGGGGGATCGTAGGTTTGTCCCAGGGATTACTCCCGTGTCACTATTAGACAGAGGCACAGTAAACTAAACCTTAAAATGGGCACAGTATACTCAAATCAAGGGGTGGCGTAAGCCATACAGAATCGGGTTAGGCTTATAATTGCCCCAGGGCAGATAGCCTAGTATGAACCTATGAACCTATGAACTGGGTGGGATCCAGAGTTTGGAGGTTACCAATGACTTTGTTTATGAGTTCCATGATGATACGTTCCAAGGCCTTGTAGACCAGGTTCATCAGGCTAATAGGCCGATAGTTCCCGGGATCAGTGGTGGCTCCCCCTTTGTGGAGTAGGTAACTGTTGCTGTGCGCCATTCAGTGAGCACAAAACCTGATGCAAGGCTATTGAACGTGGTGCTTATGTGGGGAGCCAGTTCGTTCTGAAGTTCATGTAAAATGCAGCCTGGGATGTTGTCCGTTCCCATGGATGCTGTGTTTTTGGCTTTAGAGAGTACAGCTTTTACCTGCGTAGCTGTGATTACAGGGACTCTGCATTCTTCCTGTATAGATATGGGCCCTTTAGCGGGTGGGGGGGGGGGTAAAGTTAGCACTGAACCTATCTGCCAGGATGTTGGCAATATCAGTTGGTTCTGTAATTTTCATGCCGTTGTGCTACAGCACTCAGAGCAGATCTGGGTGTTGCCATCAAGATTCTTGACATAGCTATAGAATGCTTTGTGGTTGTCCTTAGAATTAGTGGTGATTTTGTTTTTGGAACTAGCTTGGGAGGATCTTATAAGGGATCTCAGCTTCTTAACCCTGTTCATCACAGGATAATCACCTGCTACTAAATTCCCAAAAAAACACTACATTACTTCTTTTTCCAAAGTCCTGTTTCTGAGAAAAAAGCTTTAAAATTTCATTAAATAATACCTTGATTGAAGTTACCCCAGATGCAAAACTATTTGGCATGACCATCGACAATCTTACATTCGCTTTACATATCCACAACAGCATCAAGAAAACCCATAAAAAACTAGGCACCCTACACAGAGTAAAGAAATTCCTTACAGACTCTGCCACAGTACTGCTACCTACCACTTACCTCTTATCCTCTCTCTGCTACATGTAGCCCCTATCATGAACAATGCATAAGCCTCGCTTAGTTCTAACCCTGAACAGTGCTGTAACAAAGTTGCCAGACTCACTTGCAACAAATCTTACCAGACCCACGACTGTTCAGCACTAAAAACATTTAATTTGCTCAAGCTTCCTCACTATCTATCTTATACTCAGCTCACATTAAAGCATAAAATCATCCATACCCTATCCGCCTGCTCAGGAATTAGATCACTATTCCAATACTAATTACAAATCGTCCCCTTTGGTCAAATAAACTGCTTACCATCTACAAACCACAATGGGCCGCTGGGGTCAGTCTCAAACAACAGTGTAGCTTGAACTTGGAATAAAATTCATATATCAATCAGATCTATCACACATCTTCCTTCATCTTTTCAAACCATTACTAAAAGATTTCCTCTCTGCCTCCTGGCTTTGTCCCTGCTCTTCACGTGGGACATAACTTCACCCAGCATCCTTCATCATCTTTCGTACAACTCCCTTTAAAGCAGTAAATCACTTAACCTGCTTAACCTCTTCTAATATCTCATTTTATTGTACTTCTTAAACTACTATACCTACTTCTAATTACCACAACCAAATAACTGTTCCATCTCTACTTTTCTGTTAAACATTCAGACTTGCTCATCTCCTCCTATACCTCTAAACTGTACTTCTTAAATTAGTCCTACCACACCATTCTTGTGCCTTTAGTGTATCAGTTCAAGGCTGGTATACTTAATGTTTGTATCAATATTCACAAACATTATTATAGTGATTATGCTATGTATTCACTAAAAATGCATTATAAAAGTTGTTGCTGTAAATATTAACTGCATTAAATACGATACCTAGAAGCTTTTCTCCCTGGGCCACTGCAGCAACTCAGCAACCACATAAGGGACAAAAATGTAGCGTCTTCCAAACAATACCAGATAATTTTTAAGTTCCGTTGCACAAATAGCAACTGACATTTAAAAAGAAAAAACTGTGCAGTTTGTTGTCATTTTGAAGTTGAAGGCATTTTGGCAAGGTTTGCAAAAAGTATTTCTGAGGGTGCTTGTGGACCGTCACATTAGGGTCAACAGATGACTGATCCACAGCTTCAAAGCAATGAAAATGCAAGCCCTACATAAGACCTGCAGCTACATCAACTAAGTATTAAAGTAGCAACAAATACTGCAGAAATTCTGCAAAAGTCCAGGAATTTGACAGTGCTGTGCGCTTGGTGGCTCTTAATACTACCTTAGTTAAAGATCAATCTCCCATTTTCTTATAAGAGAGTACATAGCATACTCCTTTTTAAATAGCAGATCTCTCTTTAGTCAGCAACACTCTGAGGAGAAACAGTAGCTCAAAGTCTGGCATACACTAAGGGGTGTTATCTGAAGCATTTAAAACGACAATAATTGCCAATGAACTGGGAATTCTTTACAGATTAATGAATGGCAGATGGTCATTAACTGCAGGAAATGCCCTGGTTGTTAGTGATTACTTAATTTAAAGAGGATTACTGTTGTAAATCGTTTTACAGATTCTTTAGTAGCTACATCTGAAAGCCTTTTTCCCTGTGACTGATGCTGTAGTTTTCACTTCCTTGAGGCTCCCATGCTTGCTGTACTTAGTTGGGCTGTCCTAATGCCATACCTCCCAACTGTACAGATATTCAAAGAATGTCCAGATTTTTGCCTTGTATTTTTGATTTGTTCTTTATAAAACCCGTGGTTTTCAGGCAAATCATGAAACACTGAAGCCACATACATCTGAATTTCAGACTTCATATATTTCAAAAAATATCATGCTAACACAAACGTGTTCATAAGAGGTTAATAGGCTATTAGCCCTAGGGACTTTACAAGCCTAGCCATGTTATACCCTTGTTCCCTTACTGACCAAGTTGTATGGCCTATATTTGCAACATGAGTCTATGATCAGCACCAACTGTCCTTATCTAAGAGGGACACAGGTGACACCCCCCCAGATCTCCCATCTAACTGTCCAAGCTACACTTAAATAGGGTCTTTGAGGAGCTCTGTTTTAGGTGAATTGGGAGTTTGTTCCAGAAGAGTGGCAATCACTGGGAGAGATATCCGTCTCTCCAGCATGTCTTGTTAATGTTGCAGGCTAGGTTAAGATCCCCAGAGCAAGTGAATCTTGTCTCATCTGACACGTGGATGTGCAGCATTTCCATTAGGGCAGGGATCAAGACTGCTCTGTAGGCCAGGCACAAGTCGCATCTCACCAGCCTATAGAGTACAATGATGGGGCCTTCAGTCTGTCCATGTAGATCGTGTGTTGAAGGCCCTGAAATTCCTTGGTGAGAAACCTCTGAGGGCTCTCCAGTTGCTGTAGGTGTCTGGTGAGGTACATGTAGACGGGAGCATTGTACTCTATTAGTGGTCTGATTAGGGAGGAGTACAGTGAAGTTATAATATTCTTTGCTCTGGATGCGATGCCCTTACTTATGAGATGTGCAATGTAGAAGGCCTTCCTTACCACTGTGGACACACAGGATCACAGGAGACTTACTAGGCTATTGACCCAGAGGTCATTTTAAGCCTAGCCTTTAAACCCAATGTAATACCGTACTGTTACTAGTCAATACCCACAATTACATTTAGTGATGAATGCCCATGTCCAAGAGGGTTATGGGCACTATCCCCGGTAAGAATTTACGGTGCTCCATCCATTCATCCAGGTTCCTCTTGAACAGTGTCATAGAGGTGTTCTGTTTCACATGAATTGGTAGCCTGTTCCAAAAACATGGCAACTGCTGAAAGATAAATCTGTCCCCCTCCAGCATGTCCTATTTAAGTCGCCGGCTATATTTCAGTCCCTGGAATGGGTAGCCCTAGACCCATTTGATGTACGGATATGCAGTAAGTTCGTTAGGTTTGGGTCTTGGGTTGTTCTGTAGGACAGGCTTAAGTCTCCCCAAAGAAGTCTATATGATACGGAGTATAGTGACAGAAATTTTAGTCGGTCCATGTAAGGCACATGCTGGAGGCTTTTGATCTTCTTTGTCAGAAACTTCTAATGTCTCTAATTGCTGTAGATGCTTTGCACTGTACACACTGAATGGGACGTCATACTCAATTATGGGCTGGTTAAGTGCCAAGTATTGGGGGTTACAACTTCCTTTACTCTCGAGGTGATGCCTTTACTAATCAAGTGAGCGACGTGGAAAGCTTTCCTTACAATGGTAGACACGTGGTGGTGGAAGTTAAGTTCGAGGTCAACCTGTGATCCCAGGTCCTTTACCACTTCATGGGTACTTGGGTAATTGTTATTGATGTGATAAATAAACTCTCTAAGGTTATTACTCTCTAAAGTTGGCTTTAGAGAGTAATAACTCTCTAAAGCCAAAAACACAGCATCCATGGGACCAGACAACATCCCAGGCTGCATTTTACACAAACTTCAGAACGAACTGGCTCCCTAAGCACCATATTCAATCATTGTCTCACATCAGGCTTTGTGCCCAGTGAATGGTGTACAGCAACAGTTATCCCACTCCACAAAGGGGGAGCCACCACTGATCCCGGGAACTATCGACCTATTAGCCTGATGAGCCTGGTCTGCAAGGCCATGGAACATATCATCATGGAACTCATAAACAAAGACATTGGTAACCTCCAAACTCTGGATCCCAACTAGTTTGGGCTTGTGAAAGGCAGATCATGCCTCCTGAACCTGATCGACTTCTTTGAGGCATTCACCAAAGCCGTAGATGAGGGTAAGGTGGTTCACACAGCCTATCTTGACCTCGCAAAGGCTTTCAATACCATCCCCCATTCTGGAATTATAGCTAAACTCACTAAACTAGATGCAAATCCCTACGTCACAAGACGGGTTACCAACTGGCTCACTGACAGAACCCACACTGTATAAGTTGCACACTCCAAATCTGACCTCAAACCAGTGACAAGTGGAGTACCATAGGGTTCAGTCCTGGGACCTCTCCTGTTTGGTATCTACTTCTCTGAAGTACAGGTTAACACAGAAGGCCTCTGGCTAACGAAGAATGCATATGACTGCAAACTAAGAACCATAGTCGAGTCCCCAAATGATGTGGAAATCCTACAGAAGGGCCTCGCTGAGACAGATGCCTGGTGTCTAAGCCATGGCCTCAAGCTCAATGCAAAAAGTGCATTGTCATCCCCTTTGGTAAAAACTCTATACCCATGAACTACTACATAGACAGCAGTCTACTTAACACAGAATGTGTGATGAGACGTTGGGACCCAGGTGGACAGTAGTCTGTCCTTTGATAATCACATCGCCACAGTAGTCAAGAAGTCCTTCTACATGGCACACCTCATCATAAAAGGGTTCTCATCCAGGAAAAAAAGAGGTCATTATTCCCCTCTACTAGACACTCATTAGACCCATTATAGAGTACAACGCACCTTTTGGAATGTACCTCACAAGACATCTGCAGCAGCTGGAAAGGCCACAGAAGTACCTCACAAAGAGGATTACTGGCCTCAAACAGATGCCCTACACTGACCGTCTCAAAAAACTCCAGCTTTACTCCATAGCATATCGCCTACTCAGAGGTGATCTCTGCCTAACATATAAAGCTATGTCAAACCCAGAGCTGTTTGACATGCTACACCTAAAGAAATCCCAATCCCTCCGAGCTACATGCTCTAGGGACCTAAACCTTGTCACCACAATAAACATGCTGGAGGGATAGATTCCTGTCCCAGAGACTTCTCATACTCTGGAACAGGCTACCCATCTATGTCAAGCAAAGTTCTTCATTAGCACTCTTCAAGAAAAATCTTGATGAGTGGATGGGAAATAGGAAATGCACCCCGGGGATCACTTCTGTGTCTCTGCTCGACAGCGGCACAGGAAAATAACTTTCTTGGGTGGCATAAGCCAGGAAAACTTGTTGGCTAGGCTTACATAGGCCCTCAGACCGATAGCCTAGTACCTACCTATGATAGTGTGAAGGGACACTGTTTGCGCCGAAGGGAATGATGATGCATTTCTGTGCATTCAGTTTGAGACCGTGAATAATACATCAGTTGTTAGTCTGTACGAGACCATCCTGGAGTATACTGACATAATTTGGGGATTCAATGACTGCACCTAGTTTGCAGTCATCTGCAAATTTGGTCAGCCACAACTGTTTTTTTTTTTTTACCTGAACTTCTGAGAAGTATATACCAAACAATAGGGGGCCCATCAATAACCCCTGTGACATCCTGCTGGTAACAGGTCTGATGGTTGATGTGGAGTCACCCACTTTGATAGTGTGTGCCCAGTTTGTGAGCAAGTTGCCAACCCATCTTACAACGAAGGGGTTTGCATTTATTTTGCTAAGTTTATTGGTAATGCCCGAATGCGGAATTGTATCGAAAGCCTTTGCCAAGTCAAGGTATGCTGCATGCACAGATTTGCCCTCATCAATGGCCTTTGGTCACACTTTCAAAGAAATTCACCAGATTTAACAGGCAGGATCTGCCTTTCACGAAGCCGTATTGGGTAGGATCCAGGATTTGGAGATCACCTATGTCTATTTATAAGGTCCAAAATGAAACATTCCATGCCCTTGCAGATGACGCTGGTCAGGCTTATGGGTCTGTAATTCCCTGGGTCTGTTGATAGGCCATGTTTGTGGAGGGGAAGAACTGTAGCTGTTCTCTATTCCACGGGAACAAAGCCTGTGGTTAGGATATGACTGAAAAGGGTACTTAGTGGTGATGCTAGTTCATGTTTTAGCCTGTTTAGAAGACAGTCTGGGATGTCATCTGTCCCATAGAGACAGTGTTCTTTGCCTTGAACATGGATTTGAGGACCAGTTCTTCAGATATGTATGGTGGGTGAGTGGGGGGGGGGGTTGTTGCAAGTTAGGAAGGGATAACGGAGTGAAATTTTCACCAAAGCTATCTGCTAGCAGGTTCACTATCTCTGTGGGGTCAATGTGTGCGTGAAACAGTTGGTCATCAGTTCTGCACATGCTTGGGTCCTACTCTTTAGGTTACGTACATAGCTGTAAAAGGCCTTATGATTATCCTTGGCAATACTTACTAGATTTCTCTCAAAGGAACTCTTGGAGGATTTGACAAGTTGTCTTATTTGCCTGTTAAGGCTGAGGAGGGTGCTTTTCCATTGTTGGGTCCTTGTTTCTGTTTTTTCTTTGACAGTAACTTTTTGCATTTCTTGTAGAGTTTGTTAATGTTGGAAGTCCACCATGGCAGTTTAACACTTTCAGCTTGGGAAGTGTTTAGAATGCATTTATACCTTCACCTAGGAGGGTACACAGTTTGCCTTGGTGAAGCTTTTTAGTCTGATTTCACCCTTTGTGAGTTTGGGTACAAGTGTCAGATTGAAAGTGACTGATCTGTGGTCAGTTTTAACTAATGAGAGTCGAAGAGTTGCAGCAGTGCACCTATTTGACAAGTTGGTGAGGATCAGATCTAGAATGCTTCTTCCTCAAAGTTAAAGTTGCTATCGACCTGCGTTCCTAAACCTCTCACCACAGGGTGGGAGCAAAAGGGGCTACTGTTAATATTGTAATTTGCAGGGACTTCCTCTTTGCCAAAAGAGATAACGCATTTTTTGTGTTTAGTTTAAGTCTGTGGATTTGGTACCAATCATTGTCTATGTAAGCCCTTTTTGCAATATGTCAGCATCGTTGGGGGACTCAATGATTGCACCCAATTTGCAGTCATAGGCAAACTTGGTAAACCACAGGCCATCTATTTTCACCAGGACTTCTGAGAAACAGACTCCAAATAGTAGGGGGCCCAGAACAGACCCTTATGGTATACCACTGGTAAATGGTTTGCTGGTAGAGGTAGAATCCCCAACTTTTGACTGTACGCTTTCCATCTAGTGACACATGGGTTAATTCCCAGCTGGGCGACTTTCTCTATGATGCCTGAGTGGGGAAATGCGTCAAAAGCCTTGGCTAAGTCAAGACAGGCTGTATGCACTGTTTCGACTTCATTCAGGGCTTTGGTGACATTTGCGAAGAAGTCCACCAGGTTTAAAATGCATGATCTAATCTTAAAGCCAAATTGGGTCGGTTAAGAATTTGAAGGTCACCTATGTTTTTGTTAAGGGCCATGATATATATATCTGTGCGAGCGCATGTGTATATATCTATATATCAATCTCTATTTCTATCTACATATATATATATATATATACGGATCTAGGACTATTCACTGAAAGCACATTTCACTTTAACACATTTGACTGTGCACAATTCACTGAAAACACAATTCACTGAAACACATTTCACTGAAAGTTATATATGGCCTTTTCCCCACTGTAGTGCGACCTGGAGTTATTATATATAGTAAGGGGGTGTGTGGGGGTAAATCTGACTATTTCTTTGTCTGCAAAATGCTAAGCCAAAGGGAAGTGCAGAGAACTGAAAGTGTTGAGATCCTGCCCTGAAGCGGCGATATTTCCTGCATGATTCCCCAATAGGAATGTGGAGGTAGGCCTCTTTTAGACCTAGGGTGGCTAGCCAAGCGTCCTTGGAGAACATGGGCAGCAGCTGCTGGAGGGTGAGCATTTTGAATTTTGGACTCACCAGGAAGGTGTTTAGAATTGATAGATCAAGGATGGGGCGCCAGGTGCCCTCTTTTCTGGGTACCAGAAAAAGTCTGGAGTAGAAGCCTTGGCCTAACTGTTCTGCAGGAACGTGCTCTACTGTTCTCATAGAGAGAAGGGAAAGGATTTGCTTTTGAGCCTCTGGCCACTGATTTGGTGGTAGATCTTGGAACCCTTTTGGGGTTGGAAAGGGCATGGAAGGAAAATTTGTATCCTTGAGACACAATGTTCAAAACGCATTGGCCCTTGGTTTTGGTAGCCCAGTGAAATGAGAGTTTTCGTCCTGGCATAAGTGAAGGTGGGCGGCGGCAGGGGGGGGGGGGAGTCATTGTGAGTTCTTACTATAAGGGGGTGGTGTAGAACACCCTGGTTCTGAAGTGGAGGTAGTCCACTGCTTAGATCTCTACATTCCCTGGGGCCTGGTGTCTGGGTGGTCTGTTTTCACATGGCCTAGGTTGGGCTGGTTTACTCGAAGCAGGAAAGGATCAGTGCTTGGAGAGACAATGCCTGCTGAACCAAGGGGCCGGACTTGTTAGAAATCCTTAACTGTT
Source organism: Protopterus annectens (assembly GCF_019279795.1). NCBI lineage: Eukaryota > Metazoa > Chordata > Ceratodontiformes > Protopteridae > Protopterus > Protopterus annectens. The sequence goes on along the minus strand of NC_056748.1, from coordinate 933,673,142 downwards.
TGCATAGATTTTGCTTTTTCTCCATCTTTAAGACATATCTTCTGCCTTAGTGCCAAGTAAGTAATCCTTGTGCAAGGGGGATCCAGCAATTTAGATTTGACATGGTCTGGCAAAGGTTGTTCCTTTAGCCATGCATGTCTTCTAATGACAGATCCAGTGACTGCTACCCTGCAAAAAGCTTCTAGGGCATCAAAACCAGAGTGCAAAGTGTGTTTACTTACTTGGCTTGCAGAATGCATTAAGTCTTGTAAATATTTACATTCTGTCCAAGCAGTGGCCAGTGAGTGCCCTGACAGGATCAGGCTTACCTGTGACCCTTAAAAGAGCAGTGTGCGTAATCGGTGAATGAGAGAGGTACTACTCAATAAAGAAGCAAATGAAAAAACATGTTTTTTTCCAGTCTGCAAAAAAATGAATAGAAGAAAATTAATTTCATAGCTTGATAAGAATGTCTTCCACTGACCAACAAGATGAAGCACTGTTAAAGGAGTCTTCCTGCTCAATATAATTTTCTCCCATGAATCTGCCATCCTCTCCTTCATTAGGTATGACCTACCCTAGAACTGGGAAGGTCACCACAGTCATTCCAGACCATCACTTGAAGCAGTAAGATAATCTTTTCTTCCTCAATAAATTAATTTAAACAACGGCCTGGCTTCTGCTGAGCTTACTTTATCCTGTCCCAACCACCCACTACTTTCTGTCAAGTGTAATGGTCAATGCTGCTGAAAATGTGTTCACCTACAATGACCCTCTGTCCTTGCAACTGTACACCACATGCTACATTCCTGAGTAAGTAATCAACAGATTCAACAGCCATTAAGAATTACATCTCACTAGTTTTTGCCAGTTTTATCTACCATCCATCAATGCTCAAACAAGTATGCTTCAACTAGAATTTACTTGTAGATGACCCTTTATAAAAGTAAACAAAATATCACAAGACAATCCATTACTGCAGGGTTACTGATGAAGGCTGCCTAAGGTGAAATCACCATGCAAAGTAACAAGCAAACAAACTTTACAAATATGTCCCAAAATATCATTACTATGACCACTGAAAGAAAATTAAATCACTGCAGAACAATACAGCAAAAATAAATCAGAATCTACACGCAGCTAAATCTGACCATTAAGGGGTCACAAGAGCTGTGGTCTCAGGAAATTACATCCCTATGTCTTGTCAGACAAATACTCAACTACCCCTACATTTTTAAGGACATCTTAGCATGAAATTTAAACATGATGCACATATGACAAATATGTGCCTGTAAGTGTCATGTAATAAACAGAATACATTACAACACTTACTGTTACATTGATTCAAGAAGTGTAAACTAGTAAATATAAAAATGAATCCACATCATGAATGCCTGTTTTATTCTGAATTATACAATAACTTAATGCTATATTTCTGTGCATGCCTGATGTTTACATTTCAGCTTCTAATCTTTACTCCTGGATATCTTGTGCGTGTCTGCTCTCATTCGAAATTCACGTTATCCTTCAGCCAGCCAACAGCACCTTTTACATCTACAATTAAGCCATAAAATGCTTCTGCAAATATTAATAATCTAAAAGCAGGGGATTGAGAAGCATCTAAAACCAAGGCTTAACTTGATCTTTCTACAGTGATCACTTAACACTTTACTCTTCAAATGTCAAATGGTGAGGAGGCTCCTATGTCTGTTTAAAATAATTTCAGATTACACCTAACACAAGTACCAACTTTTGACCATAAAAAAAATCCATCAATGAAATTTTAGCTATAATTTTGCTCAAAACATCAAACAAACAACTGTTTTTTTATCTATACATCCCCAAGAGCAAAGGACCAGAGGTCAAATGTATTTACACCCAAAGGGCAAAATCAACATGAAAGCAAAATTATCACCAACATTACCCCGTAAATACACCGGCATCAAAGGAAAAGTAGTAACTGCAAAACATGCCACTGATAATCATCAAAATCTAAACTAAATTATCACAAGTGCGAACAACATGAAGCCCTTATTAATTAATCCGAGCAACTGTATCCACATGAGATAAATGCTACAATCCCGGGTACAGAATGCTATTACACACTCATCACTCTTTTCTTTAGCCAGTGACAAGATAGCCGTGCCCTGCCTGGACCTCCTGCTTGAACAAACAGCATTACTTCAAAGCCAGACGAGCAGTCCCTAGTTCATTACTGTGACCGCTAAAGGGTCAGACATTAAAGGATCTTGACACAGAGCATCATCATGCTTCCTCATCAGTGAACTGATTTATACTCTGTGAGTGACAGCCTGCTGAATTGTTCCATATTACAACTAATACTAAATCCTGGCCAGGCAAGTAATTCACTTACTTAATGAGAGGAAGAAGCATGCACAGAATTTATACACGCATTATATTTCCATCTCAAATAATGTGGATAAATACAACATTAGGAAAGGCGAACCTCAGCATTTGTAATTCCTTTAGAGAATATGAAGAAATGAGAAGCCTTCTGAGCAGAACTACAAACAGAACTGCTTGAAACTGGCTCTCCTCCCAGACACTTTCTTCAGCAGCTCAAGACACTCCACTAATTTCTGTCAATTTCAGTGAAGTCTGGAAGAACAGCCAATACTGATTAAAAGCACCCCCTAAAAGCAGTGCATTTAGCAATGTGCCTTTTAGCATAAGCTACACAGATATCATATGTTGCCTTATCTCAATGAGTAGAACTCATGATTGCAGCAATCATTTGGAGTTGGAACGAGTTTCCTGAAGAACCCTTCCACATCTGCTGATAACATGAATCTGCACACTTGATAGGAAGGTAAAATCAAATATTGGTCAATTCCTCACATAGTATTATGAATAAAAAAAAAAGGCTAGGAAGATTTAATGAAGAGCACTGCTTTGTCCAACAAAGGAACAGATCTTACTGTTGGCATACAACCTTATGCGGCTAAGACATACTTCTAACACGATTCAAATGTTGTTTGTGCCTGTACTAGTGGTATACAAGAAATAAGGTCTGACTATGGCCCACATGACCCAAGTGTGAGTAGTGGCTCAGATGGTGGACAGCTCGGGCAGGAAGAAAGGGCAGACCCATTCCATGGGTAATAGAGAGCACACATGCAAGCTGATTTCATTGGTGGAAATAACCTTGTGGTATTCTCCTCTGAGTGGGAAGGGCAGTCCTGCTGACTTTGGTCCCTTGCAGATGTGAGGGGAGGTTCAGCACTGATGCCCAATGTATGCCCCACCCACAGGCTGTCATGGGGTGATCACACAGGGGTACAGCATAAAATAAAATTCTTCAACACTCCTAATAGCTGCCTGATAGCCTTCTGCTGCTGACGTTCACCTCCCATAACAAGGGAACAAATGGGCTGGTTGGTTGTCTGGGAGGGGGTTGATGATTGGCAGG
>NC_056748.1:933662233-933664733 GCF_019279795.1 Protopterus annectens | reverse complement strand
GTAGCAAAGTCGCATTTACACACAGACACACCTACTAGCCTGTCTAGACAGTAGTAAAATAAAACAGCAATGGCAAGGATCGAACCCGGGATAGTGTGCACCATAGTCAAAGTACTAAACCACTAAGCCATGACAGTTGTACTGAAAAATACAGGATTACCATACATATAGGAATGAATGAAAATATAACCATAACAAAGCAGGTTTGCTGTAAGCAGAAAATATCCAAAACGGCCAATCACAGATAAGTGCGGGAAAACCGGCATATATAAGCCCCATAGGCAGGAATACACACCATAACTGATTGTTGTACCCATTTGCAGTCAGGATGGCAGGTGCAGGAGAGGGGAATCGCTTTAGAGCACAAAGGTGGGGCGCTGAGGAGTCAAAATATATGGTTTGGCTCCTAGTCCATGATCATGAAGCGCAACTCATGCAGGGCCAGGTTCAATGGGGAGCGTATAAGGCAGAGGCATGGAACCGGTTGGCACATGATCTCACCAGTGCCACAGGCATTCCGAGGACTGAACAGGTCCGTCACCACCATGCGGACCTGAAGCGACGAAAGGAGGACCAACTGAACCGATGGATCCAGGAGGCCCGAAAAATGCCCAATGCCCCACTACTGAGTAAGTATCCATGTAATTAAGTATGTAAGAAATGCTATCCTAGCCTATAGTATGGATAGGTATGTTACAATATTCCTTCATTTATATTACAGCTGCAGGTGTTCGTTCCGCGAATCGGCAAGCCTATGCGGATAGGCTGTTGAGGTTGCGCCACCAGGCAGGTTAGTAATTATTCTGCTGGTATTGTTATAGAATATAAGTGGGACAGCTTGTAAAAGAGTTCAGTGTTGCAACCCAGTAATAAAGGTCAAAAAGCCTAGAAGAAAGATTCTGATAGTATTGTAAGATTGTGAAGCAGCCTGGAAAAAGAGTATTGCAATCCAGTAATAAAGATTAAACAAGTCTCAAATACAGTTCCCACCTGCATTGTAATATCAGATAACTGCTTCAGCCTGAAAATGAGTGTTGTAATCAATCAACAAAGGACAGACAACTGTCGAATACATCCTTGTAAATTTTGCCATATGAAATAAGTGAGTCAACTGGAAAGGATTGCTGTAACCCAGTAATAAATGTTAATAAAGCCTAGAATTAAGTACCATCCTGAAATGTAAATATAAACTAAGTGAGAGAGTGTGAGAAAGAGAGTTTGAAGCTACCAAGAAAGCTGTAGTAAATCTGGAATAAAGGTATACTGCATTCACTACATAATGAAAATGAATGAGACAGCCACAAACAAAGAGTGAAATGTCTTTGATAAAGTACAGAACCTGGACTGTGTCTGTCCCACAATTTGTATATGTTGCTGTACCCTTGCATTATGGAGATAGTATGGTTGTATGAAATGCTGAACATCCACAGTTGTCTAGCCCCAAATAAATCAAATGTAGCAGGATGAACACAGCCAGATATGAACATATATGAATAAAAATGGAATGTATATTAATGTAGCAGTAACATCCCCATCACCAACATTCCTAAGGTTACATACAGGAAACTGTGCTAATACATGTAGGGGATATATATCTGCATCTACAAGGAATGTACAGTATATGTATAGGTAGTTTAAGTTGTTAATGTAATATTTCTCCACCCTACCCTATTTTCACAAATTATGCCATTCCACACCAAACTGGGTATGTGTATTCACAATTAATTCCCATGGACATTTGTCCTGTTGGTTTATACATATCTGCATGTACGATGATGCATGTGCCCTGTTCACATATCCAAACATGATGGTCTGTTGCCACCAATCAGCCCTGCATGCTGTTGGAATGTCCACTGTTGTTCTAAATATGCATGTGTTATGCTTGCTGCTCAATGTTCGGAATTCATGTGTGTTTGGTTAATGGGAATACTGATGCATACTGTTACAACTAATTTTGAATGGTGTTGTTTGTTACTAACCCAAAATACCATAAAATACTGCTAAACATAGGACAACAGGGAAGGCGGGTTCCAGCGGACCCACCTCTCCCACCTCAGCTGGCGAGTGCACCTGGCACCAGTGCCCAGGCCGGGACATCCTCCTCCGGTGGCCCTGTGCCACCTTCGGTTGGAAGCACTGCAGGGGATGGGGCTCGTCCCCCCTCTGCAAGCATGGCCGGAGGAGAGCCTCCACTCACCCTCCATACGGTCCGGTCTGTGGTGCGTAGTGAGATCAGGCGTTCTGTGACTGATCCCCTACGCCAGCTTGAGGCGAGAGTGGCGCAACTCACGGGTGTGCCTGCCCGTCCTATCCAGCCCCCAGTGCAGCCCCGGCCTGGGCTGTGAAGGCGCAGTGGTAACTGCCCATGGGTGGGGATCTCAGTTCCACTGTTGCCATCTGTGGGCTCATGGGCTTGCAATATCCAAACATCCGTCCCCGTCAATTGTGTTTACCCCTGTGTCATACTCCGCCCCTGTATGAGTCTTGTTTATCTTGTCTG
>NC_056748.1:933654733-933657233 GCF_019279795.1 Protopterus annectens | reverse complement strand
ATCAAAGGAGTGTATCCCAGTCTTTTTTGCCTCAGAGCCCCCCTCACAGGGGGAACACGAGGAACCACACGAACAGACATTAGGGGATACAACACAGGTTACCTCAGATATTATAGAACTGTTAGATTGTGCTATCCAGGATTATGCAACTCCTCCGATTTTATGTAAATCGGGGGGTTTCTCCATTTACAATTATAGTCACTTGGAGATTACGGAAACTTTTTTCAAACTTTTTACCAAGGGCCTGAAATATGTCCCCAGTAGGCATAGTGACATGACTCAAGTAATCATTGATTTAAAACTTTTTATTAGGAAGCTCAATTTGGAGAACCTTCTGGGTCATACAGATTACACCAGGGATGATACCCCTCACAGAACTAGTACTTTTAATCCACCATTGCATCCACAATTGAAAAACCTGGAGATGAGAATTGAACAAAGGATACGGAATCAGGGTAGACAGAATAAATACGTGACAAATTTAACAACTTCTGAGAGACAGCTTTTGGAATCTTTGAGGCAGGATTCTACCATCAGAGTCATGGCAACAGACAAGGGAGGGGGCATGGTAGTAATGGACCAGGTCACATATGAAGGCAAAATGTGTAATATACTTAACAACATTAGTAGATACACTATGGTATCTCTAAATGAGATTAACATAGCTTACAAGAAAATAGATCTAGCTATTAAACAATTGTTAGATGTAGGAGTGATTGATCAGGCTACCTACAATTTTTTACACAATGCTGATCCTAAAATACCTTCTATGTTTGGGGTTCCGAAGGTTCACAAGAACCCACTAGACCCCCCCCTCCGACCCATAGTAGCGGCTAAGGGTTCTAAGATTTCTACCATCTCCAAATTTCTGGACTACAGATTCAAGAAATTATGGCCTAAATCTTCCCATCTCCTTAAAGACTCCTGGGAATTCTTAAAGCAGATAACCCCTGATCTTATGGTACCAAATCTTACATTTCTAACTATCGATGTAGTGGACCTGTTCTCCGTGATTCCACATGAAACAGGTCTAGAATGGTTGGATGAGGCTATTACATCTTGCCCGAAAGCAGAACCTAAGGATAATTTTTTGATTATGAACTTAATGAGACTAGTACTATATCACAACTTTATCCATTTTGGTGGAGAATATTACAGGCAAACATCAGGTGTGGCGATGGGGCTAACTGTGCTCCGACATACGCAGACATCATTCTCTCGATTTGGGAAAATAAATTTGTACTTAATAGTACTTTTAAACAACACTGGGTAGCTTACTACAGGTTCCTGGACGATATTTGTATCTTTTGGACAGGGACCTATAGTAACATTCAGGAATTTATGGAATACCTAGCTTCCACAACAGATTTTCTCACCTTTACACATCAAATATATGATGATAAGGTTGATTATCTAGATGTTCTGCTTAGTAAGAAATCACAAGGGAGTTTTAAATCTAATATATACAGAAAGCCCACCTATTCTAACAGCTACATACATTTCAATAGCCTGCACCCGTTACATCAGAAAAAAAGTATTGTGAAGGGGCAATACGTTAGAATATCACGTATGACGTCAGAGGATGAAGACTTCCTCATGGAATGTCAGAAATTGATGTCCATGTTTCAGGAGAGGGGATATCCAATAGGGTTCATTAGTCCCATACAAGAACAAGTCATTACTGGTAGAAAAGACAGATATGCCCCAGTGTTAGGGGTAGGACATACTATATTGGGACATGACAGGAATGAAAATACCAATGTATTTGAACATGCCTTTATTACAGAATACAGTAATAATTCTAATGACATTAGGAATATTTTGGTACAGGAATGGGAAGCATTCCAGGCATTTACAGATTTGCCCCATTTGCAAGGCAAAGAAATTAAAACAGTTTTCAGTAGGGGTAGAAATATTAAGAGTTTGTTAGAACACGTCCCCTACCAGAACAAAACAACACGCGTGCGTAAGGGGACATACAAATGTGGTACCTGCTCACAATGCCCTTTCATTATACAGGACGAACAAGTGATTATTACAGCTTTAAATAGGGTCATCAAAACTAGAGAATATTCCAACTGTAATAGTCAAAGAGTAGTTTATCTGGCTATTTGCACACAATGTCCAGCATATTATGTGGGCAAAACGGAGCGTACACTCCGACGTAGAATATACGAACATATGTACGATGTACAAAAAAACAATATTAATAATGCTTTGTACAAACACACCTTGATATGTCCTACAGCCAGATATAGATTTTTTGTATTGGAGAGTATAGAAAAGGATCTTAGGGGGGGACCATGGCAGGCGAGGTTGGAACAAAAGGAGACTCACTGGCAAATTTCCCTGGACTCTAACAAAAAACCGGGTTTAAACGACTACATTTCCATTAAGCCCATACTAAAACTTAAGGCCAGTATAGTATAGACATATTTTTATATTTAAAGTTTTTAACTAGGTTTTTAAGATTAATAAGTATTACATAGGGTTAATTAGT
>NC_056748.1:933556337-933654233 GCF_019279795.1 Protopterus annectens | reverse complement strand
TAATACAAATATCAGATCTATGGCACATCTTGACTTGGCAATATTTGCCCACTCTTCCTTGCAAAAGCACTCCAAATCCATCAGATTATGAGGGCGTATCTTGTGCACAGCCCTCTTTAGGTCATCCCCCAGATTTTCTATTGGATTTAGGTCTGTGCTCTAAGCTGGACCATTCCAAAACTTTATTTTGCTTCTGGTGAAGCTATTCTTTTCTTGATTTGGAAGCATGCTTGGGGTCATGGTTGTGATGAAAGGTGAAATTCCTCTTCATCTTCAGCTTTCTAGCAGATACCTGAAGGTTTTGGGCCAAAAGTGACTGGTATTTGGAACTGTTCATAATTCCCTCCACCTTGACTAAAGCCCCAGTTCCAGCTGAAGAAAAGCAACCCCAAAGCATGATACTGCCACTACCATGCTTCACCATGGGGATGGTGTTCTTTTGGTGTTGCAAAGTGTTGTTTTTGCGCCAAATGTACCTTTTAGAATTATGGCCAAAAAGTTCAGCCTTGGTCTCATCAGAAAATAACACATTTTCCCACATGCTTTTGGGAGACTTGGCGTATTGTTCTGGAAATTTTAGCTGGGCCTGGATGTTTTTCTCTATAAGAAAAGAGTTCCGTCTTGCAACCCTACCCCATAGTCCAGACATATGGAGAATACAGGAGATTGTTGTCACATGTACTACACAACCAGTACTTGTCAGAAATTCCTGCAGCTCCTTGAGTGCTCCTGTAGGTCTCTTGGCAGCCTCCCTGACCAGTTTTCATCTTGTCTTTTTATCAGATTTGTAGGGATGTCCAGTTATTTTCAATGTCACTGTTGTTCCATATTTTATCCAATTTTTGATGACTGTCTTCACTGTGTTCCATGGCATATCCAATGCTATGGAAATTTTTTTGTACCCTTGTCCTGACTGATACCTTTCAAGAATGAGATCCCTTTGATGCTTAAGCTCTCTGCAAACCATGGCTTTTGCTGTAGCAGGCAACTGAGTAACTGTCAGAAAAATCCTACTAGGACAGCTGAACTTTATTTGGGGTTAATTAGAGTCTCTTGATGGCAGGTGTGTACCCAAGAAAACTGAATGCTGCAATTAAATCAAAAGGTGCTTGAACAAAGTATTAGTTTAAGGATGTGTACACTTATGCAACCAGCTTATTGTATGTTTTTTATTTTTTTATATTTCTCCCCTAACAGATTTGTTTGATTTTCAATTGAATTGTACAGGTTATAGGTTACATTAAAGGTGGGGAAAAGTTTTGAAATGATTTATTGTGGTCTCTTTTTTTATATTACAAAAACCTGGCATTTTAACAGGGGTTACACTTTTTATATCCACTGTGTATATGTGTGTGTATGTATATATATATATATATATATATATATATATATATATATATATATATATATATACACATATATATAATTCTTTGCTGGAACGCCTTCTTTTCGGAGTCTGCATGCCCTCCCTGCTGTCGAGTGAGTTTTAAAGACATGCAGGTAGGTGTGTTTGTGTGTGTGTGTGTGTGTGTGCGTGTGTGTAAGAAGTAGGTAGGTCTGTGTGTTTGTTTGTGTATAAGAAGTAGGAAGGTCTGCGTGTGTGTGTGTGTGTGTGTGTGTGTGTGTGTGTGTGTGTGTGTGTGTGTGTGTGTGTGTGTGTGTATGTGTGTGAGTGAGTAAAATGTCCAGATTTTCGCAGAATGTCAAGATTTTTCTCACATCTGTGGTCTGTTTCTCATAAAACTGTTTTTTTTTTCTGGCAATCCCTGGCAAATCATTGTGGATTAAGACAGCAAATAATGGCTGACATTTGAGCTTTAGACTTCATAGCTCTTCAGAAAGTTCATACTAATGCAAAACTTGTTGTTCTATCAACTTTCTAAGTTTGTAAGAGCAATATTTAAAAGGTGTCCCTATTTTTGGATATTCACCCCCCCCATTATGTGCATCTTTGTCCAGATTTCTTGCTCTAGAAGGTTGACAAGTATGGGGGAGGGTCTAAGAGGGAGGTAGGGGTGTATGTGTGTATAATACCTCTCAGCTGTACAGATTTTCACAGAATGTCCAGATTTTTGCCTTATATTTTTGGTCTGTTCCTCATAAAAATTTTCTTTTTTCTTTGAGAAATCACCAAGATGATCTAAGGATTAATGTTACAAACTAATGGCATGCATTTGAGTTTAGTTTCAGACTTCATATCTTTTGGAAAATGTATTCTAACACAAATCCTGTTATTCTAGCAACTTTCTGAATTTATAAGAGCAATATTTAAAATTTGCCCCAAGTTTTGGGCCCCCCATTATGATAGGCTTTGCCCAGGTTTCTTCTGCTAAGAGGTTGAGAGGTATGGTGTGTATGTGTGTGTGTAAGAGATAGGTAGCATACCCCTCAACTGCCCAGGTTTTTGCAGAATGTCCAGATTTTTGCCCCATATTTTTGTTTTTTCCTCATAAAAAGACCATGAGAGAAATATTTATAATCTGTTCCTATTTATTTTAGACATTGTCCAGATTCCTTGCATTAAAAGGTTGAGGTGTGCATGTGAGACAGTGAAATGCACTAGTTGGTGTTAACAGGTAGCTAGTAATTTGCTTAGGTTCAAGCTCTGTGCTTTAGCTACAGGAAATAAGAGCCTGAATCCTCTACCAAAATATGCAACTGTTTTGCTTAGCAAATGGTATCACTGTTGTGTGTTTAGAGTTTTAATGCAGTGTTAGTAGCACAGCAGGTAGCATACTTTTGTTTTGATGCAGAAGGCTGTAGGTTCTATTCCCATAGCATGTAGATGGATTGTTGATACTGTGTTGGACTTTAAGAGGTTGGGCTGCTGCAGTCCTGAGTATGTTCTCCTTTGGATAAGATGCCTAGTTACTATGAACCTGTTTTAGTTTGCCATCAATTCCCTATTGCAGTATTACCAGCTTATCATTTTTAATGTAACATAGACAATTTATTCTTCAAGGGCAGCAAGCAGTGAATAAAGTTTTTTGCTAGCAGCAACCTTTTCATTAGTTACAGTCAGATCTCTTTAATGTGGAATTATTCAGATGACTTTTACTTCTGCAGAGACTGTGCATATAGACTGATATGGGTAGGCTGTAATGACAGAAGTTTGAGTGGCCTTTTATGGTTGAAATGTTCTGAATTGGGCAGTTTGGGCATTATTGGTTCATATGTTTTTTGTTTACTGGCTATAAATTTAAAACATGCTGTAAAAAGTGGTGTTGTATAATTTAATTATTATATATTATAATTTAATACAACCTTACCCTCAATAGTCTCCTGTCTCATTCCCAACATGGGTTTCGCCCCCATCACAGTACCACCACTGCTCTCATCTCCTTTACTGACTCAATTAATAATAACCGCAACAATAAACTCATCTCCTCTGCTCTCTTTCTGGACCTATCGAAAGCTTTCGACATGGTCAACCACCAACTACTGCTCCAAACACTGGAAGGCTTTCATCTAGACAACCCAGCCCTAAATTGGTTTAAAGCCTACCTCACTGGTAGGCAACAGGCTGTACAATGGCAAGACAGGCTATCTGACCTACTACCTAATACCATTGGTGTCCCCCAGGGCTCTATATTAGGTCCCCTCCTATTCTCAGTCTTCATCAACAATCTTCACCTAGCTATACCCGAAGCCACCTGCATTCAATATGCAGATGACTCCACCCTGATCTGCTCTGACATCTCTCTCTCACAACTACAAATAAAGACCCAAAACTGTTTCACGAAAATTGAAAACTGGTTCACTGAATTGAAACTACTACTAAATCCTGCAAAAACCAAGATGCTACTATTTTTTCCACCAGTAGCTACTCCCCTAGGTAATGATCCTCTTTTTCTTAATAGTCTCTCATTCCATGTTAAATCCACCAACGGGACCATCATAGACCCTGTTCCCAACACTAAACTATTAGGAGTAAATAATAGACCACAAGTTGAAATTTGACACTCACATTAGCAATACCATCAGGACAGTCAATAAAAACTTGGGTCAATGTATCATTAGGTATTTCTTAACTCCTCACACCAAACTTACCATTGCTCTAACTCATCTTCTCTCTACCCTCTTGTCGCCCCTATCCTATCTTTCCTCAATAAGCGTGAACTCAATATGCTCACCGTCGCCTATAATCACATAGCAAGATTTGTAACAGGAACCCCATACCGTACCCATCATTGCCTTAACCTAAAGAAACTTGGCTGGCTTGAACTGCCCAATCTTCTCAAATTCACTCAACTTACGGAAGTATTTAAAATAATTAACCAGCCTGACAGAGTCCCTGCTCTGGCCAAAGTATTTCCACCCTATTCAAACCTTAATTTCCTCCGTTCAGTGCATAGTGTTCAAATTAAAACTATCATATCCAAGAACTCTGGCGGGGATGCCATCTATGCCAACTCCATAGGGAAAACCTGGAACGCACTTCCCAACAATTTAAGATGCATAACCTCGCTTAATGTCTTCAAAATTAACCTCAGCCAATTTCTGAAATCACACTGGTTATGCCCTTGCTCTAAACCAGACTAAACCTAGCCAACAACCACTTCGCTAGACTCCTTAATCCATGGTAGACTAGTTGACTATCATCCCCTCATCTAGTATCTCCTCCCCACCTCACCTCCACTGTGAAGGTATTGTGAATTAATTACTAGTTGTTATTTTTGTTCTCATTTATATATATGTTAAATATGTTTTTTCTGTTCTCTACCTGTATTTATCTCCTTAGAATATTATGTATGTTGGTTACTTTCTTAGTATATTGTAGTGGAGCTTTTCTCCCCGGGCCTCTGCTGAAAATGGACATGTATCCAGCTAGACCAGCCCGGTCAACAAATGTAAAATAAAATAAAATAAATAAAATAAATTTTGCATGGTCCTAAAAATGGTTGCAAGGGGTCTATGATTTGAAAACAGCCCAAAGGTAAACTTAATCTGCCACTGGCCAGATTTTCTTTGCATGTGGGTTTCAATGCTGTTTCAATGAATGTGAGTTTCAAAGTCACAGAAGTTTTATTGCTAAGTCTGTTTTTATTGTGAGACTGTATTACTTTGTTTAACAAACTTCAATCAGTATTTGTGCTGGAAAATTTGAAATAAAAGTTTTAAATTAAATCCAAATATCTGTAATTATTGTACAGGCAAAGCAGAAAGCAGTCTACACACTGAGAGATTTGAACAGTGTTTATGGCAACTGGGGAGAAATAGCCAAATAATGGAACTCTGGAAAGGCTGCGTGGAGGGGGATGTCGACCCAAATATGTGTACCACCACCTGTTTGTTTACACTGTGTGTGTGTGTGTGTGTGTGTGTATATATATATATATATATATATATATATATATATATATATATATATATATATATACATATATTCTATAAATTTATTTAAAAAGCATTAAGTATGTAAAATGCCACTTAAACCTAGAATTTTATCTGCCCCCAGTTTAATTTGTTAATATGCTTCTTCAACTTCTAACCAACTTTTATATCCACCTTATCTAAAATCTAAAGGGACATGATATAACACTAAAAAACAAACTTCTTAAATGATAAACATGTACATGAATTTCTAAATAAAGCATTATTCTTGTTACTTTTTTTACATAATAATGTTCCCTATTCCTTTTACTTAAATGCCTTGTTCTCATTCCTGTATAAAAACGGTCACTTGAACAGCATAAAGCAATATAAATAATTCCTTGTGTTCTGCAGTTATAATACTCTTTAGCATGGTGTCATTTCATACATCCTACATGGTCCCTTTGGCTGACAAGCTGATTGATTTGGCAGTCAAGAGATTGTGGCAGGAACCTGACACATGCAAAGCAATTGGTAATAAGGTTGATACCGTGGTAACTGGAAGAAATAATGATAGACTCAGAAATAAACTGCTCCAACGTCAAGCAAAAACTTTATTAAAGCAAAGCATTTGGGTAATAACCCTTTCTCAATGCTAATGCCATTACACAGAATAATCAACGATTAAATAAGAGCAAACAAGTATCACATGATCCCAGCCAGCATATCACATGACACTACATACTTTTGTTTTTTTTAAATACATTAAATATTTTGTTGTATTCTTACTAAAACAGGTTTAATACTCACAGTATTGTTAAGACCAGGTTCAGACTCTGCATCTTATTAGATTATGTGCAGAGTTTGAACCTGGTCTTAACAATAAGTTAAACTATACTACTCATATAAACAGATTCCAGAGAGGTCTTACTCAACAAGCCTTATCTATTCTGAAGAATCAGGTGACAGCAGATTCATAGAAATAACTACAAACCATCCTGATGACTATATCAATTATTATGAACATCTGCATGTGCATGATGCACAACATTACTGATGGAGTGGCCAGGGAGGCCAGCACAGGCTGCAGTTATGTGACTTTGCAGACAACTTTAAACCATCCTTTACAAAAGCCCACTTTTATGGGGTCAACATTGTTTGGACCGTCTGTTAAGGAGAAGATGCTGAAGGGTGAACAAGATGGCAAGATCCTTTCTGCTGTGGGTATCGAGTTCAAAATCCCACAATGCCCCTTCAACTTGAACCATAAAGGACCTTGTTCTCTCTCTCTGGTTTCATATGTCTACTCATCAGTTTGACTCATCTTCTTACAGAGGTGGCTGTGGAAGAGATGGCCCCTTTAATGGATGCAGGCCTAGGGGCAAGTTTGTCTGCAGAATCTGGGGCATCATGTGTCCTTTTCCAAAAGGAGACCTCAGAACCCCCTGAAGGTCTGCCCGGCTGCTTCACTCTGGAGGAAGTTGGGGAATGAATTTTCCTCTACCCAGATTCATTATTCTCCATCACACAACACAGCTGGTTAAGATAGGTACTATCCAGAGGCTATTGCATTCCATTTTTGGAAATTTACCTTCAAACAATTTATCCATTGCTGGATGTTTCACCCAAACTGGCAAAGGCAGCCTCAAAAGAGATACTTTCTCTTCTCAAAAATGAGCCATACAGAAGATGCACCAGACCAGAAAAGGTTAGTATTTCATTCCATATTCTTTCTGGTTCCACTGTAAACTGAGGACCTGAGACCCATTTTGGACCTCAACTTTCTTAACACCATTGCAAAAAAGGCCCACTTCAGTATGGTCAAACTGCAGTCAAGTCTGCCTTGTTTAGAGGATAAGGAATGGATGTGCTCAATAGATCTCCAGGACACTTACCTGCACATTTAAGACAGCAAGGTAATCCAGGAGATATCTACACTTCCAAAGTGAAGACAGTCACTATAAGTTCATAGCTTTACAATTTGGCCTCATCACAGCCTCATCACAGCCCCCAGTAAAAGCTGAAATGGCTTCCTGTGCTTTGATGCTTTATTCTGCATCCAGCTTGCCTGTTTGATGGTGGGGTACATCTTACAAATTTAGAGTAGATATATATTTTGCTTTAAGTGGTCACTTTTCAGTATGCATTGCATGGCTTACCTTTGGTCTCCTGAATATAATCAAATGTATCTTTGAGGAAGACACATGTCAGTTTGTGCAAAACAATTTGAACACTTTCTCTGCATTAATTTGTATACAGGTCATTCAGCTGCAAGTGTGTCCCCTTCGTCACTATGCCTAGTGTGGTGGCAAAATCTCTTCAGCCATCTTGTACGTTCATCAAGTATTCTGGAAATAATGACTGTCTTAAAAATTAGCACATTAACAAATGATCTGAACAATGCATTTTTAAAAGATTTATGCATATCATAGAAATCTTCTCAGTAATAATTGCTTTGTATTTATAAGTATATATGTGTATATGGATTTACTTCAAATTATCAAAAACTTACTTTATCGAATTCCATTTCAGCAAATCTCATTCTATCGACTCTCATTATATCAAACTGCCGGAGCTATGAGAAGGAAACACTCGGAAAGGAACCACTGGACCACCAAGAGAAAATACAAACAGAAAACCAATACCCCTCCAAGTGGGGGGCTTCACCCCAACACTCCCCCTGATGTGGGGGGCTGTGCCCCCACACATCCCCTAACTAAATATATACCACCTCCAAGATCACACTACAGTGGAGTAAGGGCAAAGTTCACCATGGTGGTCAAGTGTTTCCTTTCCTGGGGTTTCTTTTTCATAGCTCTGGCAATTCGATATAGTGGGAGTTGATGGAATGAGATTCACTGAAATGGAATTTAATAAAGTACGTTTTCGATAATTTGAAGTAGGCCCATGTATAGACATAAAGAAATGTATGTGTACAAAAAAGAGTGAGAAAAGGACAATTTATTAGATTAAGTATAGGTTCATAGGTTCATAGGTAGGTACTAGGCTATCTGCCCAAGGGCATTTATAAGCCTAGCCAGAATGTGTTGGCTTTTGCCTCCCTTTTAGATTAGTTTCCTGAGCCTCTGTCCAGCAGGGCCACTGAAGTGATCCCAGGTGTAAATTTACGATTTACCATCCACTCGTCAAGGTTTCTCTTGAAGTGAGTCAGTGAGGGGCTTTGCCTAACATAGATTGGGATTCTATTCCAGAGTGAGGGAAGTCTCTGGGACACAAATCTATCCCTGCAGCATGTCCTATTTATTGTTGTGCTGAGGTTTAAATCCCTATAGTGTGTGGTTCTAAAAGATTTGGTTTTCTTGAGGTGGAGCATGTCCATTAATTCCGGGTTAGACATGGACTTGTACGTCAGGCAGAGATCACCTCTGAGTAGGCGGTAAGCAACCGAGTAGAGCTGGAGTTTCTTTAGTCGAGCTGCATAGGGCATCTTTTTGATGCCCATGATCCTCTTGGTGATGTACTTCTGTGGTCTGTCCAGCTGTTGCAGGTGTCGAGTAAGGTACATCCCAAATGGGGCATTGTACTCTATTATGGGCCTGATGAGCAATGAGTAGAGGGGCACAATAACCTCTCTTGATCTAGATGTAAACCCTTTCATGATTAGGTGGGCTACACAGAAGGATTTTCTAACCACTTTGGCAAAGTGATTATCAAAGGAGAGGTTGCTAACTATTTGGGTCCCCAGATCCCTAATTACATCTTCTGTACTTAGTGGATTACCATCTATGTCATAGTTCATGGACACTTTGTTTTTCCCAAAGGGGATGACTATGCACTTTTTGGCATTTAGCTTGAGGCCATGATTCTGACACCAGGTATTTGTCTCTGTGAGACCCTTCTGGAGGATGTCTGTGTCAGCCGGAGAGTCGATTATGGCCCCCAGTTTGCAATCATCTGCGAACTTGGTCAGCCATAGTCCTCCCATGCTTGCCTGTACCTCAGAGAAGTATATACTGAACAGGAGGGGTCCCAGGACTGAGCCCTGTGGGACACCACTTGTAACCGGTTTAGAGTTGGACATGGCACCTGCAGCTCTGACCATGTGAGTTCTATCCATGAGCCAGTTGGCAACCCATCAAGTGACACAGGGGTTAATGTTCAAGCTGGTAAGCTTATCTATAATGCCCAAGTGGGGAATGGTGTCGAAGACCTTTGCGAGGTCCAGGTAGGCTGTGTGGACTACCTTTCCCTCATCTATGGCCTTGGTAACTGTTTCAAAGAAGTCAACTAGGTTTAGGAGGCAAGATCTGCCTTTAACAAAGCCGAATTGGGTAGGGTCCAGTGTCTGGAGCTTTCCAATGTCTCTGTTAATGAGTTCCATGATGATGCACTCCATAACATTGCAGACCAGGCTAGTCAGGCTTATAGGGCGATAGTTCCCAGGATCCGTTGTGGCACCACTTTTGTGGAGCAGGATAACTGTTGCTGTATGCCATTCTTTGGGTACATAGGCTGTGGTAAGGCTGAGTTTGAACAGTGAATTTAGGTGAGGGGTTAGTTCATTTTGGAGCTTGTGTAAGACGCAGCCTGGGATACCATCCGGTCCCACTGATGCTGTCTTTTTGGCTTTGGAAAGGGCTGTTTTCACCTGTGTGTCTGTGATGTCTGGGGCTCTACATTCTTCTGGGATGGACACGGGCCCTTGTGGGGGTGAGGGGGGGGGGTAAAGTTTGCACTGAACCTGTCAGCCTGGATTTTGGCAATGTCAGTTGGTTCAGTGTATTTTTTGCCATTTTGCATTAGCTCAGAGCAAATCTGAGAGTTGCCACCTAGATTCTTGACATAGCTAAAGAAGGCTTTGTGATTATCTTTAGAGTCTTTGGCAATTTTTCTTTCAAATCTGGCCTTGGATGATTTTATGAGGGATCGTAGTTTCTTGCTGATACTGATCAGGGATGCCTTCCCTTTTTGGGATTTTGCTCTATCATGTAATAGTTTCCTGCTTCTGTTGTATAGCTTCTTTATGGCGGGGGTCCACCAGACTGGTTTCCTCTTTTTGGAGGAGTGAGTCTTGGTTTTACTTGGGATGGCTCGATCCATGCATTCCTGCAGGTGTTCATAAAATGCATTTGTAAAGGATTTTGCAGTTTGGGCAGCATTATCCTTTAGCAAGGGGGGTTTTGAAACTTTCCCCCTCAGTCTTGAGAAGTGTGAAGTTTGCTTTTGAAAAGTTTTTCACAGTGGTTTCCTTGACTGGGGGTGGGGTCAGAATGTGGATGTCCAGTGTGATTAGTTTATGGTCTGATCTTAACAGCGATGGGTTTACCTCTGGTCTGGAACATTTGTCCCCCATGTTGGTGATGATCAGGTCCAATATGTTGTCACCTCTTGTGGGAGTGGTGACCAGTTGTTCCAGGGCATTTGAGTTTATAAACTCTAGGAAGCGTTGGACAAAGGAGTTAGTACTTGAGTAGTTTTCCCAGTCAATGTTTGGGTAGTTGAAACCACCCAATATCATGGTGTTAGGTAGGACCTTCTTATTTTCCAGTGTTCTCAGGAATGCTGATTGGGGGTCCTGAGACAAGGTGGGTGATCTGTAGCAAGCTACAATCTGAAAAGTAGCTTTGCTGAATGTTAGTTGCGCATGGATAGTCTCTGAGGCCTCGTGCTGTACCACTAACCTGGAGGTGTGGGTATCCTTGATGAAAATGGATACACCCCCGCCTTTTGTATTTCGGTCCGGGTTCTGTGGCCAAAAGGTATGGTATGAGTTATAGCCTGGTAGTGCTGGGGTGCTCTCTGGAGCCTTGAACCAGGTTTCTGTTACTGCACATATATCAATTCTCTCCATACTGAGGAGTGCCTCGAGTGCATGCATTTTGAGGTTTAGACTTCTGGCATTGAGTAGCATTACCCTCAGTTTTTGGTTTCTTGTGTTGTTTACGGAGGTGGGTTTGTCTTTTCAGCCTTGCCTAAAAAAGGCAATATGGGGGTGGCAAGAGCTTTGGCCAGTATTCGAAAGCCTAAGGGCGACAGGTGCAAGTTGTCTCTGGTGAAGCAACGTGGCTTGTTGAGCATGTCATCCCAGGCTGACAAACACTGGATCCCCTTTGAACGATACCAAAAGCTTAGCCAATTGTTAAAATTGATCATTTTTATCTTATACTGTGGCATCATTCTTGGTGAGGGCAAGATGCTACTCAGGGTCAGGGTCATACTGTCCTGGGCTACATGATCAGAGAGCTCCTCTATGTCTCTTTTCATATAGTCCAGGGAGGTACATCTTAGGTCATTCACATCAACATGGACAATGACAGAGTCATATTTGTACCTGTTCTGGAGTGACCTGAGTGCTTGTGTTATGTGGCAGATCCAGGCACCCGACAGGCAGCTTACAGTAACCTTCTCCTTGTTCAGTCTAGTGAGTGGGACTTCAGTGTGCCTGACAATAGAGTCACCTATTACTAGTGTATTGGGTGTGTTATTTGGCCTTAAGGGATGTGATTGTATGGCACACTGACATTGTGAAGTATGTGATATGTGGTTGTTGTTAGGGGGTGGAGATTGCTTTTATGTCTGCCTTGGAGGTCTCTGCTGCTTTGGCAAATTTTTATTTAGAGCCTCCGAGTATGTTTTTGTATATTTATGTGTGTTGTTTGCTGGTGCAGATATGACTGGTCTATATGAGACTGGTAGTGTGGTGCACGTGTTTCCCATCTCCTCATGACTGACTGTTCCAGTCTTGGGTTGAGAGAGCTTGGCCTCCAGTTTGGCTGTATAGTTGCATCTCTGGCATACATTTGTGTTTGTTGGAAGGAGGAGAGGGTTGTCTGTATAAATGAGGCAATTGTAACATTGCCTCAAGATGCCCAGATTCACCAGCTGGACTGGAGAGTACACCTTAAACTGCCCTTTGGACATGCCTGAACAGATAAAGTGAACTGTTTTACTGATTGTCCGGTAGGGATGAATAGAGAGCCTTGTACTTCTGTATAGTATGGGGGGGGGGTAGTGCTAGCATTTATTAGTGCTTACTAAGGGATTTGAGCAAGTGCTGGACTGTAAAAGGAATGGTTTGAGTGCTTAAGTTGAAAGTTTGGCAAGTTCCAAGGGAAAAATTGAAGAGCAGATTTTGTGGAGCCAGGAATAGTTTAACCCTAGCTAACCCATGCTGCGCGTTGCACAAAACCAGGCAAACGTGGTTTTTATGGCAGGGAAATGAAAGAGATAGGAATTAGCCCAAAATGGCCAATAGACTACAAACCTCTGTGCTGGGACGACTCCTCCAGGGATAGATAGGCTGCTCAAAGCTCCCCTCTCTCACAGGTGAACAGTGAAACTTCCCGCTATCCAAGTAAGGTATGGGAAACTCAGAAACCTGAAACACAGCCCTGAATTCAGCACTAGCCTGAAAACTGGACTACACTAGTTTAGGAAGGTGAGAAAAGCAAAGATATATTTTTTTCTTTTTAGAAGGCAGAAAACAGCAGAAAATACAGTGATACAGATAAAACAACTTTAAATGCACAGAAAGGCCAACGCACTTTAGTGTGTAGCCTATAACAGTTAAACAAACTTTTTAACAAAAAATGACTAATAATGATAGCATTTTTATTGGAGATGTAGAACTTTTGAAGGCATTATTTTTGGATAGAGGGTATGAAAATGACTTTCTGTCCATAATTATAGAGAAGTAATAGTTATGAGACAAGACAAAGCTAAGCCAATTTAAATGCCATTATAGATGAGTTGCTGGAAGTAAAGAAGAGGGGGTTAAGTACAAGTAAGTTTTATAATCAAATTATTGGTAGAGCGTTCCCATTGCCTATCACTTTGGATATGTATAGTATTATGAAAACACTAACAGACACTGTAAATTTATTTTGAGCAACAGAGAATTAACTAAAGTAATAGGAGAACATCCTCTTTTTACTTACAGAAAAGATGTAAAACCCAGAGAGGAAAAGGCAGACTAATTTTAACAAAATTTTAGAGTTTGGTACTTATAGATGTAACAAATGTAAATATTGTATATTTATTAGTGGCACATCAAGTATGTATGTAAAAGAAATTTATAAAATCATTGGGGCCAAAGGTAGAGTGGACTGTAATTCCAAGGGTATAGTCCACTTGGCAACATGTGTGACATGTTATAGTTATTATATAGGAAAAACCATTAGAAAATTATCCAAGAGAATTTATGAACATACCACAGCTATTAAAAGTAAAGGTTTTAGTAATTATTTGGCCAGACATGCTGCAGAATGTTTTTTTAGTTGATAATGTTAATTTAAATGAATCTGAAAGAAATTGTAATGTGCGTTTAGTATGTAAGGAAGCCAAATGGCAAATCAGACTGGGATCCAACAAAAAAAAACAAGGCAGGATATATTTATTAATATTAAATGTTTTTATTAGCTCAGAGATTATACGTAATATATATTCAATGGTAATTTATTACACACACACACACACACACACACACACACACACTTCTAACTGTAGATGCTTGCATTTATGTAACATAACTTTATGTTATCAAAGTACTATTATTTAAAAAATATATAATTTAAGAGTAAATAAGGAAATTTAAAAATACTTATGGTAAAACTCTGGCTTTCTCACCTGAATCTGTAAGACCCCTCATCCAACTGGTCAGTCCTCTGCCTCTTCAGATCATCACACCTGTGCTGACACTGTTGCCTAGAGTGGGTGATCCATGTCAGGGATGGCAGGTGGTCATGCAGCTCCTGACGGTTATCTTTCTTCTGCTTAGTGTTAGCCACCACATTTTTCCAGTTTCTGCAGTTATGACTCCTTTAGGATGTAGTCCATAGTCTTAATCTCATTGTCTGACCAGCTTGGGACTTGACCTCTTGCCTTTACAGCTGCTGACATCTTTAGAAGTGCTAGAACCAAAATGAGGAATGTAAGTACAGGACAGAGGTTCAGAGGGTAGGAACCACATCTTCTGAGGTGTGACATCACAATACCCAATCCATGCAATCATAAGGGGTATTTCCCATGGCAGTGATACATTGAAGCAATCTCATGGAGAGCTCTTTTGTTTTCTTTTTTTAATACATTTGTAAGGAGAAGGGTAATCAGTGATCCATCCATTAATTGTATGTGCTTATAAATATATTTGCTTATGAAGAGTATTGGCTTTTCCTGAATTCCACAGTATTATTATGATCATGCAATACTAAGTAATGGATGCATGACTTTTTAAGTAGGACCTGAGGTACTCCTTTTCTAATTACAATTTTTTAATTACAATGCAGTAATAACATATGTAGTTGATGTCATATAGCTTTAGTCAAACTGACTGTTAAGAAGTGATAAGGTGTGACATATTGTACTGTATGACTATGGATTAGGCTTCAGTTAACTCAATGAATCAGGCTTCAGTAAATTCCAACCTAAATGTTAACTTAGTCAAGATGTCCAAACCCTGTGCCATAGTTAGATTTCATGGAGATGTAGTATGCACTGTTGCTCATTCCAATGGCCAGAGCCACTGAGATCAGCTCATCCATGACCAGACAAATTCAATTTATGTCTATAAAACCACAGAAAGGTGTAAATGGACCTGACTTTTCATTAGTAGCCATAAAGTTGCACTCAGCCCAGTTCAGCGGCATTATGTGCAAGACAGCAAACTTTTTAAAGTAAGCTAAAAAAAATTACACTTACAAATTATCAACAAGCTATGCAAATTCAATTTAATGGATAATTTACTTTCAAGAAAATTATTTGTTTTACTATGAAGTGAATGTTATATTTAATTGGTGCGTGTTGATGTCAGCGACAGGAGTTGTGAATCTGAAGTGTAATTTATTAACTGTACACATAAGACAGAGTAATGTCTACAGGAAACGTAAGGGGAAAGGCTAGTGAGCATTTAATTCAGTGCTAATCTGGTATTGACAAATATATGCTGATAGTGGAAATGACAGATGTTTACAATGTTTTTTCATTTGTTGATGATGATGATGCTGTAGAGGTTACTAGAAGGAAAAGTTAGCAGAACATTGAACAGTTTGAAGTCTGCTTTACTTTATTAATATATATCTGCAGTAATGTAACAAGGGTGGAGCGAAGGGTGCAGCTGTCCTGGGCACAAAGTGATAGGGGTCTCCTTAATGAGGTACTGACTTTTCTTTCTGTTTGTTTTCTGTACTGAAATGCTGCGACAGAAATGTACTTTGTGAAGTAAGTGTAACAAGATGATATTGGCTTCCTACCGTTTAAAGTCAGATGTCCTTTTTTTTTTCTTTTTTTTTTTTTTGCTGCTCACTGAAAAGCTGCAGGGGTTTTGTATTGCCTATAGGAAGCCAATTGGCGTGCTACAGTGGTGTAAACTAAATTGCTGAATTCCTCGTTTTTTTGTTTTTGATCTTCTACATGAACCAGCTAAGGATCTGGTCATCTGCTGTCAGGATACTTCAATGAATTTATTACAATTGTTGTACTCATTCCATATGTTAAGGATGGTATGATTTTGCTTTGCACCAATTTTTCAGGGTTTATTTTTTTTTTATGGAGTTGCAAGCATGACTTGGCAGGGGGCTCAGGTGTTAGCACTACAGAAGGTGCAGAAACACATTTACTTTTGAGGATGCTTTCATTGTTTGCTGCAGTGGTGATAAGAAGGTTTCATTTCTGAAAGAAAAAAAGCTTCAATAGAGCTATTCCTATATGTTGTTTCAGGTGAGTGGATGAATGTTTATATGGCATCAGGGATCCAGAAAAAGGAAAGACAATTTCAGACCTAAAGAGAACCGCATCATCATGGGGGTCTGCAGGACATATGGAAAGCACCTTTTTTTTTGGAAAAGAGGAGGCCAAAAATACTGAGAGTAAAGGTGTGGAACAAAGCAGTTCTAGATATAAGTGTTGTGGGGAGGAATCACACATTGAAACAAAGTAGTTCTAGATATAAATGTTGCGGGGAGGAATCACACATTAATGCAGTGCAGGAAATAATCCAATGAAATGGCGGGATGTGCCAGAGCAAAGTAAAGCCAGAATGCAGTTGGCTGTAGCAGTACCATTGAGAGACCTTCTACAATTATCCCTTTAACACCCAATGAGGAATACTCACTCTCCATATGGGGAGATGACTATAACACCAATGAGAATGGCACAGGCAGAATCAGAGGTGGTGTGGGCACTGGCAATTACAAATCTTAGCAGCAAACGTAAACATCCAATCAGGAAATTCAGTGCAGCCACCATGGAAAGTTCACATAATGTAGATTACTAAAGAGATTAACTGCTTACTTGAAATACAGGACAAAAAAACAGAGCAAACACAGTGCTCAAACACCAATGAATCAAATACTCCAAAGAACACAAACAAAGAATGGGCAGCACAGTGGTGCAGCGGTTAACGTTGTCGCCACACAGCAAGAGGTTCTCTAGTTTGATTATCGGCTGGGGTGCCTTCTGTGTGGAGTTTGCATGTTCTCCCTGTGTTCGCGTGGGTTTCCTCCGGGTACTCCGGTTTCCTCCCACATTCCAAAGACATGCATCTGGAGCATTTCTCCCCAGGTCTCTGCTGAAAACAGGCTCTGTGGAACCTAGTCGGACATTCCCGGTCAACAAATGTAAAATAAAAAAAAAAAAAACACTGTGGAAAACAGCAGGACAAGCCAAAGCTCTATTAAAAGCTGGTCAGATTTTATTTTAACACCAAGCATAAAAACATTTGAGTGCTTTCATCCCCAATAGCTGGGACTTCATCAGAATCTTTGAAGCATTCCACCAGTACTTACTTATACAAAATAGTTAATGACATTATTAATTAAACTAAATGCAATTCTTAAAGGTACCACACATACTTGTACCATATTATGTACAATAAACTCCATGTATATTATAAAAACCTACTGTTACTATGAATAAAAACACTTAAAAATCAGCTGTTCAAATTTGCTTAAAACTTGCTTCATAAAAAATATAATTTTCAAACATTATAAAAAAATAAATAAACATCTTATGTTAATCAAGTTAAAAATAATTTCACTTCAAATGGTGGCCTTCCTAACTAAAACAGGTTTGAGGGAAATAAAATCATTTAAACCAGGTGTTTGCATTGCATGCAGCCTTATTTGCCATTTTAATTCTCTTTCCTCTATATATGATCTATAGTTGCCCCACCCCCTCAGGATTTGGGGTAACTCTCTCTAAAATTCCAAAACTATAATTATTAAAACTTGGACAAACTGTAGAATGTCTGTATAGTGCATTATTTGAGTTCTTGGTCAGGATCTGATATTCGTGATCATACACCCTGTCTCTCAGTCTTCTCTCTGTTTTCCAACATAAAAAGCTGGACATATTTTACATTTCGCAAGTTATACTACACCTGCTGTCTGACAATTACCACTAGTGAAGTTCACTTTAGATTTCAATCTATTGTCCAGGGTGTACCTTGGTTTCTGAGAGGTGTTTACACTGTGAACATCTCATTTAGTAGTACATAGTTTATCAGGGTTCCATTCCTCTATAGTGTACTTTAAACATTTTTTAATATTCTTTCCTGTTTTAAAAACAAAGGAAGATTTATTTCCTTAAACTGAGAAAAGAATTGTCTTCCACTATTTTTCTAATCTTGTGAGCTCTCTCACTATATGGTATAACCACCGCTCTTTCAAAATTGTTCTCATCTACCAGTAATTCTTTCACTTCCATCACTTTTCCTAATAAAGGGATGTACTTTTCCCTATTCTTTCTTCACATAGTTCAGTGTGTCTTCTATCATGTTCTTTGGGTACCCTCTGTCATAAAAAATATCTGCCACTTTTCTCAATTCTCCTTTTAGATCCTCTGCCTTAGATGTCATCCAGGCAACTCTCACCCATTGCCCCTATACAATACTTTTCTTTTGAGACTGTATAGATGACTACTAGTGAACTCCAAATATGAATTACTAAATGTAGGTTTTCTATAGACATTTGACTTAAACCCTTTTTTAGTTTTTGTATATAGGTATCTAAATAATTAATACCTTCTCTACTCCTACAGTAAGTGAATTTCAAAAACCTTGTTGTCCCACTCGGATATTTAATAAATTCTTCAATGTCACCATCAGACTGTCCAAAGGAAAAAAAATATCATCCAAAAAGTGTACATATGTTTTAATATGTCAAAAAGCTCACATTTAAAAACTTTGTTAAACTCCCATTCTAAAAGCACCATATTAGCATAAATAGGAGTGCACAAGGTGCCCATTGCTACACCTTTGTTCTGTTTAAAATACTCTCCCTCAAAAAATATAAAATTGTAATCCAAGACAAGGCCCATAAAATCAACAATTAGGTTAACTTTATCATTTGAAAAGTTTGTATACCTACGAATACTATCTGCAAACATTTCAATCCCTTCATGTCTGGGTATAGATGTGTACAAATCTACCACATCTATGGTTAAAAAGTACATGTTCCCTTCCCATATTGTGTCCTTTATCCTGCTTAAAAAATCCCAAGAATCCTTTAGTAGGTGTTCAACACTAATACACGTGTTTTAGCCATTTGTCAATAAGTTTTGGAACCTTATCCAGAAACAATGTGTCTGAACACTGAATTGTCTAAACCTTTATGGGTCTTAGGAATCTCAAAAACTGTAGCCGCCATGGGATCATTAACTTTTAAAACATTATAAACTTCATACGAGATCCTTTGATCTAAAAGATATTCTTCCAAGAAGTAATCAATTCTCCTGTAACTAATATTTACCTCATTAACTGAAGCAGTAGAATAGGTGTCTGTGTCACTTAACATCTCAAATATTTTCTGTGGGTATTGTAATGCATCAAACATCACTGTCCCACCACCTTTATCTGATCACATGATCCTAATAGATTTGTTCTTCCTAATATTGTCCTTTTCTCCTGTCTTTAAATTATGTGTTTGATAATATTTTTATTGTTTAATTTTAAAGCATACAAATCTTCTATAAAAGCCTTTTCTAATATATTCAAAGTAGGATCTAATGGTGGGTTCACAGTGCTTCTTTTTTTAAAAATATGACTCTTCTCTTTCACAAGAACTTTGTTCTCGTCTTGCCATATACAGGCGAGGCTCAATTTTCTCACAAATAATTTAGCTTCAATAATTGTGTCCATATAATCAAAACTTCTTGTAGAAACAAATTTCAACCCTTTCATGAATAAGCCAAAATGATCTTTAGCAATCCTTGTAATTGTAAATGTGCTAACCTTTATATGTGTGTATAACAGCTTCACGTTTAATGTCCTCTCCTAATACTGTGCCCTTCCCCTCCATTTGTCCTTCCAGTCCTGGTAATGTGTTGTATAACCTTGTTGTCTTTCTTTCCCCCTGTTCCATTTCTGTCGATTGTGAAAAAAAGTGTTCTGCCTTCTAATATATAGTTTATTGTCATGATGTTGCTGTCTATCTGAATCTTGAGAATACTCAGAATCCCCTACCCTCATTTAAAGATCTGTACCTAAGTTTTTCTACACCAGAGGGTAAGTTTTTTTTTTGCCTGATAATCTCCCAAATCTCTCTGAATTTCTTTGCACTATATAGACATTCTACAGTTTGCCCAAGTTTTAATAATTATAGTTTTGGTATTTTAGAGAGACTTACCCCAAATCCTAGGGGGTAGCAACTATAGATCATATACAGAAGAAAGAGAATTACAATGGCAAATAAGGCTGCAAGCAATGCAAACACCTGGTTTAAATTATTTTATTTCTCTCAAACTTGTTTTAGTTAGAAAGGCCAGCATTTGAAGTGAAATTATTTTTAACTTGATTAACATAAGATGCTTATTTATTTTTTATAATGTTTGAAAATTATATTTTTTTATGAAGGCAAGTTTTAAGCAAATTTGAATAGTTGATTTTTAAGTGTTTTTATTCATTGTAACAATAGGTTTTTATAGTATACATGGGGTTTATTATACATAATGGGGAGGATTCACGAATCCTCCGTGTAAGACTTAATAAGTCTTACACGGAGGCTGCAGTTGAACAGTATGACATCAGCGAGCCATGAATATTCATGAGGGCATGCTGACTCATCAGTAACTCTTACACAGACTGAGTATGAAAGCAGGGGCGTGTCCGACTGCTGAGCAGTCTAAATGTTCACACCCCTGCAAGTTGTTACAAAGCACAATGTCAGCACACAAGAGCAAGGTCGTTCAAATGTACTTGCACCCAACAGCACACTCCCTGACACTGGAAACCCCAATCAAAGTTATAAAATGTAAAATATTATTATTTTTTTTAATCCACGATATAGCTGCCCGCATACCTCTCAACCTCTTAGAATAAGAAATATGGACAAAGCCATTAAAAAAACTAGTACAAATAGGGACATGTTTTAAATATTGCTCTTACAAATTAGAAAGTTGATACAATAACAGGTTTTGCATCAGTATGCATGTTCTGTATGATATGAAGTCTAAAACTCAAATGTCTGTCATTATTTTCTAACTTCATTCTTTAATAATTTGCCAGAAAGCCACACTTTTATGAAAAATGGACCAAAAATATAAGGCAAAACTTTGGACAGTCTGCGAAAATATGTACAGTTGAGAGGTATGGCTGCCCGTATCTGCGCGTGTGTGTGCGGGTGTGCCCATTGCCTAACCACAGTTAGCAATTGTGACAGCGAATAGCATATAAGAACCAATTATTAAAATTCTGCAAACTAACAATAGTGTAATGGTAGAGTGTTAACCCAGCGAGTAGGCCTTCATGGTTTGAGTGCCACCACTACCCTTCTTATTTTTTTATGTTCCAAATCAGTATATGAAATAATACCTGACATATATGATTAAAATATTATAAAAAGCAGTGAAATGGCCAATTTATTATTGAAGAAAATATATATTTTAAAGGCTCCAGATTTAAGCAGTGCTTTACCCAGCTAAATAGGGTTGCCCAAAGTTTAGCAGCGCTTTATCCAGTGCAATGTGTTTGTGTGGACGTGCGCACCACACCAACCAGGGCACTGTAGGGACACATATCCTACACAAGGGTATCATACAGACTGATGCCTGTCATCTGATACATGCTGTATAGCAGTAAGCCGACTATGGCATAGTCATCCACATGTACTATACTTACTAACCCGTCAGTACCACATAGGTGGTAGCCCTCAACATGTATGTTGGGTACCAATGTGTACATACAGCCTCATGTTATGTCATGTGTCCCTTGATATCCACATATCCATAGGTACTGTGGAGTCCCAAGGTGTGTCACATGAGTCATTAGAGGCCTGGATGCATATCCACAAGGCGGTTGTACACCTATAAAGACTGTCTATTATTGTCAGTCGTTGTTGTGTATGAACATGTCTGACATATACCCCTGGCATATACCCTCACTCACACTATTGTTAAGTAACTGTCATGGGTGTGTGTGGCACAGATGACCCTGGCCACGGATCACGACAGTGGATGGCCCTGTCACATACATACATATGTGACCTACGATCTGAGAAACAGTGGCACAACCTGTCAATGGCAACAAATGTATTCATGTAGTATGCAGGCTTTACACTTATGTACTGATTAAGGGAACATGTGCACATAAATATTTGCCACGCAGATACCTGATGTGTGCAATGCACTTACTGTTGTAATCATAATATGTCATGACATAGTAAAAGCAAAACCCACACCGCGTTGTCCAAGAGTGATACACACTGAGTCAGCACTTACAGGTTTCAAACCAGTTCCTAAGTATGTGATTACACTAGAGAGAAATGCATTAGCATAGCATGCTATTTGCTTTACTGAGTGGTTTCCCTTCTCCGTCTGTATTTCTAGGGTGGTGACATCATCAGTCTTTTCAAAGAGGAATATACATCTTTAGTGTGTTTTCCCAGTCTTCAAAAAGGCCACTCCTTTCAAATAGAATTAAACACACACACAGTTAGCATGTACAGGATTCAAAACCCTACCTAAGTACATTATGACATTAGAGAGAGACACATTAGCACAGCACGCTATTTGCTTTATTAGATGGTTTCCCTTCTCCGTCTGTATTTCTAGGGTGGTGACATCATCACTCTTTCCAAAGAGGAATATACATCTTTAGTGTGTTTTCCCAGTCTTCAAAAAGCCCACTCCTTTCAAACAGAATTGCATATACAGGATTCATCCCCCTACCTAAGTACATCATGACACTAAAGAGAGATGCATTAGCACAGCGTGCTATTTGCTTTACTGGGTGGTTTCCCTTCTCCTTCTGTATTTCTAGGGTGGTGACATCATCACTCTTTCCAAAGAGGAATATACATCTTTAGTGTGTTTTCCCAGTCTTCAAAATGCCCCCTCCTTTCAAACAGAATTGCGCACACATACACCCCCCCCAACACACACACAAAGTCAACACTTAGAGGATTCAAACCCCTATATACATATGTTACAATACTACAGTGACATGCATATGCTATATGCTTTACTGGGCATTTTTCTACACCTGCTATACTTGTAGGATGCTGACATCACCAGACTTTTCAAAGAAGAATGTAACTCCTTCATTGTGTCTACAGTCAGGCCACTCCTCTCAAAGGATGTGATACACATACACAACACCCCCATACACACACATTTAGCATTTGCAGGTTTCAAACCCCTACCTACGTATGTTATGATACTACACAGACAGGCATTAATATGGCATGCTATATACATTACTGGGCGTTTGCCTACACCAGCTATACTTGTAGGATGCTGACATCACCAGACTTTCCAAAGAAGAATGTAACTCCTTCATTGTGTCTACAGTAAGGCCACTCCTCTCAAAGGATGTGATACACATACACAACACTCCCCATACACACACGCACACATTCAGCATTTGCAGATTTCAAACCCCTACCTAAGTATGTTATGATACTACAGAGACCGGCATTAACATGGCGTGCTCTATGCATTATTGGGCATTTGTCTACACCTGCTATACTTGTAGGATGCTGACATCACCAGACTTTCCAATGAAGAATGTAACTCCTTCATTGTGTCTACAGTCTACAAAAAGGCCACTCTTCTCAAAGGACAGGATACACATACACAACACCCCCCATATACACACATGCAGTATTTGCAGGTTTCAAACCCCTACCTAATTATGTTACGATACTACAGAGAGAGGCATTAACATGGCGCGCTATATGTTTGACTCAGCATTTATTTCCACCTGCTATACTTGTAGGATGCTGACATCACCAGACTTTCCAAAGAAGAATGTAGCTCCATCTACAAAAAGGCCACTCCTCTCAAAGGACGTGACACACATACAGCATTTGTAGGTTTCAAACCCCTACCTAAGTATGCTATAATACTACAACGACAGGCATTAATACGGCATGCTATATGCTTTACTGGACATTTGTCTACACCTGCTATACTTGTAGGATGCTGACATCACCAGACTTTCCAAAGAAGAATGTAACTCCTTCATTGTGTCTACAAAAAGGCCACTCCTCTCAAAGGATGTGACACACATACACAATACCCCTCCCCCCATACACACACATTCAGCATTTGCAGGTTTCAAACCTCTACCTAACTAGGTTATGATATTATAGAGACAGGCATTAACATGGCACACTGTCTGCTTTACTAGGCATTTTTCTACACCTGCTATACTTGTAGGATGCTGACATCACCAGACTTTACAAAGAAGAATGTAACTCCTTCATTGTGTCTACAGTCTACAAAAAGGTCATTCCTCTCAAAGGATGTGACACACATACACAACACCCCTCCATACACACACAGCATTTATAGGTTTCAAACCCCTACCTAACTATGTTATGATACTGCAGAGACAGGCATTAACACGGCGCACTATATGCTTTATTAGGTGTTTCCTTTTCACCTGCCACATTTGTAGGTTGCAGATATCTTCGGACTGGTCATGGTAATGTCTGTAGTAATTGCAGGAATGAGCCATGTATGTTGGAAGGTGTCCAATAGCTCTGTGTGAGTCAGCTGGACAGGTGTATGGGTGATTGTATGTTTGGCCATGGGATATCTTCTGTGTCCCTGCTACACAGATGCACAATGGACTGTACATATATGGGCTATCTTGTGTGACCTACTTTTCACATGCACAGTATTCAAATTGGACATGTTGCACATGCCAGACACACTCTGTCTAGGTGTGTACATGCCCTAGGGCAGATAGCCTAGGATCAGACTCTGCACCTATGATAATGTTCAGGATTCACACCTGTTTATTGATGATACCCTTTGCAGGTGTTTATTGTCTTAATTTCCCCACTTTCTATGAACAACTTAGGTATCTGCAGCAAAGATGTGATTATGACAGGGTTCGACTATATTGTATATGTGTCTATTGTCATATAGCTGTGTGCACAGGCCAGATTGCTGGATAGTGTGTGGTTCCTGGGTTGACACCTGTAACTGCCTGATAGGTATGAACCATTGCTATACTCTGACATGGCCTATGTGTGTGAGCATGCCCAGTGCAACCTTTCGGAATGTTGCTGACTGAGTTCCACTACCATAGTTGATTTATTCAACGTTTTACCTGTAGCTAAAAGGCTTGTAGTCTGCAAAATAAAACACCCCTGGTAGTCTTGAACCCCAGACCTTGGACACGCTAGACTGCATAAATTATTACTAAGCCACAGCAGATATACAATAATTTGATGCTGTAATAAATACATCATTCCTTACAATGAAGGAATGTAAAGGAATAATAGAAAGGCCATTAGACTATGGGCAGGATTCAGGAAGCCTCAGTGTAAGAGTTATAAGTCTTACACAGAGGCTGCAGTTAAACGGAGTGATGTCAGCATGCCATGCATATTCATGAGGGCATGCTGACACACCAAGGCTAACACGGTCCGTGTAAGAAAGTAGGGGGCGTGTCCGTAGGCCGAGCCCTGTAAACGGACACGCTCCCAGAAGAGTAAAAGTCCCAAAAGTGAACTCCCACGACAGAGTCCGTGTAAATGTGCATAAACACAACACATGCCCCCACAGACTATGAACATAAACCATATAAATGAACATGTTATATATTTTTTTTTAAATTGTAAAGATATTTGTCCGTGAGTGCGCTCGTTTGCGCGGGCGTGCCCGTAGCTTAGCCACAGTTAGCAGTCAGTGGAAAAGCATATAAGAACTACATATGCAAAGTAAGCCAAGAAGCAACCGCATAGCGGTAGAGACGTCAGCTGAAGAGCAGGCAGTTATGGTTCGAGCCCCCTCAACATCATATTTTAATGTCAGTGAAATAAGCACGAAACAAGTCCCTGACATATATGTTCACATATAAAATTATATTTTATGTAAAATGTAATGAAATGGGACATTTATTTTGAAGAAATGTGAGATAACAAAATAATAAGAAATGTCAGATGTGCCTATAGCTGAGCCAGAGTTTAACAAGTTGAGTGTATCTGCCCGTAGGTGAGCAGTGGTTTAACACGCTGAAACTGTGTGCCCATAGGTGAGCTCAGTGTAATAAGCATGCTGACAGCAAAATGACACGTAAACCATTTGCGTGGAGCTGCGCGTCACGCCAACAAGCTGACGGGCAACGTTGAGCAAGCTGTAACAAAACTACCTTTACACAGACACACCTCCTAGCGTGTGTAGACAGTCATAAAATATAAACATCAGTGTCCAGGTTCGAACCCAGGATACCATGCACCATAGTCAATGTCCTGAACCACTAAGCCATAACAATTGCAATTAGAAATGCAGTAATAGTAAATATATAGGAATGAATAGAAAGAGGAGCATGACAAAGCAGGTTTTGTGAAGCTGATACAATTCCAAAATGGCCAATCACAGATAAGTGTGGGGAAAACGGCATATATAAGCCCCATAGGCGGGAATACACAGCATAACTGATTGTAGAACTAACCTGCAGCCAGCATGTCAGGTGTAGGGGAAGGTACTTGCTTTCGAGCACAGAGGTGGGGCGTTGAGGAGTCGAAATATATGGTTTAGCTCCTTGTCCACAATCATGAGGCCCAACTCATGCAGGGCCAGGTCCTGTGGGGAGCATATAGGGTTGAGGCATGGGACCGGTTGGCTCATGATCTTACCAGTGCCACAGGGATACCAAGGACTGGTGAGTAGGTCCGTCACCACCATGTGGACCTGAAGAGACGCAAGCAGGACCAACTGAACCGTTGGATCCAGGAGGCCCGGCAAATGCCCAACACCCCACTACTGAGTAAGTAACATCTAATTATCTATGTAAGAAATAACCTAGCTGATATTATGGAGATGTGTATTCCAATATTACTTTATTTATATTACAGCTGCAGGTGTCTGTTCTGTGAACCGCAGAGCCTATGGCAATAGGCTGGTGCGGTTGCACCACCAGGCAGGTCAGTAATCCTCTCCCTGTAACTGTAAATAAATATAAAAGTGTGACAGTTATCAAAAGAGTGCAGTGTAGTGACTAAGTAATAAAATGTGCAAGTAACAGTGTAAGAGGGTTTGCAGGTATTGCTTGATTACAAAAGTCCTATGCAGTGTGTAATCCAAACAGACTGATGAAAAACTCTGAAATAATGTGTGAAATAAAGATGTCCCACCTGTAATATAATAGTACATAACCTTCAGCAGTCTGAAAAGTACAGCTGCAGAAGCTGAGTAAAACACATGTGTGAGATATATCCCTGTTGAAATACAGAAACATGACAGAAGTGGGACTGTTGAAAAGGATTGTAATAACTACAGGTAAAACATGTCAATAAAGCCTAGAATTACGTACCATCCTGAACTGTAAAAATAAAACAAGTGAGAGAGTGTGAGAAAGAGTTATGAATCCACCAATAAAGTAGTAATAACACCTGAATAAAGTATACTGCAGTCAGTACATAATGAAATGAATGTGACAAGCAGAACCAAACTGCAAAATGTGTTGAAAATGTTACTGCAGCAGGAAAGTGTATCCCAAAACCTGGCTATGTTGCTCTCAGTCTGCAATATGCAGATAGTATGGTTGTCTGAAATAACAAACATCCACAGTTGTCTATAGCTATATAAAGCAAATGTAGCAGGATGATGTAGCTGAACAGAGCCAGATCTGAATGTATGAATAAAAATGAAATGTAAATTGATGTAGCAGTAACATTGCTATCAGCAACTTGAAGTAGTTATCACATAGGAAACTGTAGGCAGAGCTGTACTGTGTATATATCTGCAGCTATTAGAAATGTACAGCATATGTATTGGTATTTGAAGTTGCTAATTAAATTTCCTTC
Organism: Protopterus annectens; assembly: GCF_019279795.1. Lineage (NCBI taxonomy): Eukaryota > Metazoa > Chordata > Ceratodontiformes > Protopteridae > Protopterus > Protopterus annectens. Next base: position 933,626,709 of record NC_056748.1, on the reverse strand, counting down.
ACCCTACCCTATAACCACATATAATCCATTCCACGTGAAATTGGTATGTGCACTTACAATTAACACACCTGGACATTTGTCCTGTTGGTTCATACATATTTGCATGCACGTAGATGCATGTGCCCTGTTCATACACCCAAACCTGATGGCCTGTTGCCATCAACCAATCCTGCATGTTGTTGGACTGTGTATTGCTGTTCAAATTATGCATGTGTTATGCTTGCTGTTCAATGGTTTTAATATCCGGGTGTTTGGTTAATGGGAATACTAATGCATGCTGTTACAACTAATTGTGAATGGTATTGTACGTTACTAACCCAAACTGTCATGACATAATGCAAAACATAGGACAACAGGGAAGGCGGGTTCCAGTGGACCCACCTCTCCCTCCTCAGCTGGCGAGTGCACCTGGCACTAGTGCCGAGTCTGGACCCTCCTCTGGTGGCCCTGTGCCACCTGCGGGTGGAAGCACTGCAGGGGATGGGGCTCGTCCCCCCTCTGCAAGTGTGGCCAGAGGAGGACACCCACTCACCCATCGTAGTGTCCGGGCTGTGGTGCGTGTTCTCGGGCCCCTATGCCAGCTTGAGGCTCAGGTGGCACAACTAACAGGCGTGCCTGCTGCCCAGCCTACACAGCCCCCAGCACAGCCCCGTCCTGGGCTGTTAAGGCAAAGTGGCAACTGCCCATGGGTGGTGATATCAGTTCCACTGTTGCCATCTGTGGGCTCATGGGCTCTGGATATCCAAACATCCGTCCCTGTCAATTGTGTAACCCCCCCACATGTGTCATACACCGCCCCTGTATGCATCTTGTTTGTCTTGTCTGTTAACCTACCCAACCTACCTCCCCAGCTATACCGACTTCCCGTAGCTGACATACCACTCTCACCTGAAAACAAACAAAAAAAAAGGCACTCTGTTCCCACAAAAAAAATATGCCCCATACATAGCTGCCCATTTTGCACACCTGTCTGCTGGACATGGAAACTGTCAATTACAATTGGCTGTACAACAACTATTATTGTTGTCCTTACACCTCTCTCAGGGGTGGAAGGTATCAAATGTCACACCAAATTACAAACATATGCAGAGCTGTTGCTGCAAAAGAAATGGGCAGCTATGGGCCTTTCCTACATCCCTCCTGCAAAACCCGAGCTTGTTTCCCTACTGTCTTACCCTCTCTGTGACCCCTTTTTCACCACTTTCCTGTCTCCCCATTTTCATTTCTTTCAAAGAAAATAGTGCGGGTGTGCACATGAGTAAGCACTTTTAAGCAGTTGTAAGGGGGCGTGCGCTTGTGTGCGCTTAGCTATGCATGTGTGCGCGAAGCTAAATGCCAGTGCGCATGCGTGAGCTCCGCGCAAACCAGTGCTAACCCGCTTACAACTGCTTAAAAGTGGCTTAGTTACTGTGATTGACAAGGCCTGTAGTCTGCTCAAAAGCAAAATAAAATCCCACTGTCAGTCCCAAACCCAGGACCTTGGGAACGCTACTGTGCATGACTTACCACTAAGCCATGACTGCTATACAAGAGCATTGAGCTACAATAAATATATCATGCAATAGTAGGAATTAATGTAAAGGGAATATAGGATGTGTAGTACACAAAGCATGTCATGAATATTTACTGTCAAATGTAGTGGATTTCCACAATAGTAGTGAGTGAACAGAAAATTGCCAAAAACAGGTGTGTTATGAGATATGTACTAAAATATGATGCAGAAATGTGGACATTCTGAAAATATCTGTACACTTGACAGGTATGACACTGCCATATTTGAATAGTTAATAGCCTAGATATAGCAACAGTGACTGAGTTACAGGGATGCCCCACAGACCCCTTGTGAAATGTACAAACAGTAGGCAGAAAGGTGCTACAACACATGCAATGGTGACTATGAAGTACTGAAAGTATGCACCACTTGCACACCAGAAATACTGTAGTGATACATATGCTCCAGATAACCCACAGTCACAACTGCAGAATACCAGACAATTTAATGTGTGTACCCCACTGATATGTACCATTCCATGAGGCAGATAAAAGATGCACATGAAAGTCTTTCAGGCCTGCTCAGCAGCATAATCAAATACCCTAATAAATGTCAAGGCACACACCATGGCCAGACCACACTGCATGCAGTAACCCCCTATCAGATATAGCAAGCATTCCAAGGTGTGAATGTACATGGAAAATAGGAAAGCCATAGCAACACACTACAGTCAAGACACCTATCAGGCATACAAGGAGTGACTGTAAAGGACAAATATTGAAGCCATAGCAACAAATTGCAAGAGCCACTGCTATATAACAGTTACACCACATCCCACAGGAAAACACACACACATATTAACAGTGGTAGTAGTTGTAGGTGTCAGTTTACATATACACTTAGTACAGGAAACAGGAGAAATACATGGAGAAATGTTAATTTCCAACACAGCCTGAAATATGAGAGAGATACTAACCTTTACACACACAGAACAGTGTCCACAGCATACCAGCATGGTCCCCACCCTAACAATCTGAAAGGGCAATGCCCATCTCACATACCTTTTTATAGCAGTGTCCTGAAATCACAGTGAGAACTGCAATCAGTACACAACTGGCTGCATGCAATCAGCAAATGCTGCCTAACAATTGGTGCAGAGGCCAGCACATGGACATATGCAGATACCTACAAAAGCATCCTGTACTCCCAGTCCACACATGCAATACATCCATTGCAGTGTCTGGAGGCAGTCAGAGAGAGAGAGAGAGAGTGAGAGAGTGGGAAACTCAGAAAGTCATCCCAGCAAACCAAAACACTTAGTGAAAACTAAGTTAACACTGACAGCAGTGACAGCATCACGCTGTACCAGCAGCAGTAGCAGCAGCAGCAGGAACACACGCACACAGTAATGCAATCAGCTGTAACAAACACAGGTAATGTAAAGTAACAATTTAATAGTCTACATACTGTTTTACCTCCATATGTGTTACTGGTCTGTATCTATATGTATATGACGATGTGCATAGGGCAGGGGACATACAGCAACTATCAGTGAAGGCACATGTGTACTGATGTATTGCAATAGGTGCCTGCTGACAAAGTCATGCAGTGAACACCAGTGTCAATACTGGAGTACCATACCCCATTCCAAGTCACCTACACCAGTAACCACCACAGATGTGCTTGGCTGCCCACCACTGCATGTGCAGACTCCCCATGAGTACATGTCACACATACCCCTGCTGAATGTTATGCAGATAGGTCATATGCCATATGAGACACCATGGAGTCTCTGTAGTGTGGCAGCATATGACATATGTTGGAGACCCTTGATCCTCTTGGTGAGGTACTACTGGGGTCTCCACAGCTGTTGTATGTGCCGGGTGAGGTACATACCAAATGGGCCATTGTACTCAATCATGGGCCTGATAAGGGAGGAGCATGGTGTAGAATGACCCCCTTTGCTCTGGATGTGACACCCATCATGCTAAGGTGGCCAAGGTAGAAAGTCATTCTAACCAAGTTGTCAATGTGGGTGTCAAATGAGAGGTCACTATCGACTTGGATTCCCAGGTCTCTGTTTAAATTGTCCGTACCCAGTGGGTGACTGTCTATCTGATAAGTTGTGTGTACGTTGTTTTTCCCAAAGGGGATGACTATACATTACATGCCAGTCAGTGTTAGGCTATGATTCTGGCAGCCATTGTCCGTTACAGTGAGGCCCGTCTGTAGGATGTGTGTGCCAGCTGGCGTATCGACTATGGCACCTAGTATGCAGTCATCTGGGAACTTTGTCATCCACAACCCACTCATGTTTGCTTTCACATCTGAGAAGTAAATGCCAAATGAGGGGTCCTAGGTCAGAGCCCTGTGGGATACCACTTGTGACTGGCTTTGACTCTGAGATGGATCCCGCAATTTTGACTGTATGGATGCTGTTGTTTAACCAGTCTGCTACCCAGCATGTGACATATGTATTAACATTTAACCTGATGAGCTTGTGTATGATGCCTGAGTGGGGTATTGTGTTGAAGGCCTTAGGCAAGTCCAGGTAGGCTGTATGTACTGCATTGCCCTCATCAATGACTGTAGTGACTGTTTTGATGAAGTCAACCAGGTTCAAAAGGCAGGCTCAGCCCTTCACAAAGCCAAACTGGGTGGGATCAAGTGTCTGTAGGTCCCCAATGTCGCTGTATATGAGTTCCATAATGATTCTTTCCATAGCTTTGCAGACCAGGCTGGTTAAGCTTATGGTCCGGTAGTTCCCAGGGTCTGTAGAGGTGCCTCCTTTGTGGAGTGGGACCACTGTTGCTGTACGCCAGTGGTCAGGTACATATACCATAGAAAGGCTAAGGTTTAATATCATCTTTACATGCGGTTGTAGCTATTCTTGGAGTCCACGTAGCACACATCCAGGGATACCATCAGGTCACATTCATGCTGTGTGTTCTGCTATGCTGAGGGTGGCTCTCACCTGGACATCTGAGATGACAGGGAGGTTACATTCAGCTAGTATAAGTATTTCTTTGTGTGGGTGAGAGGAAGGGGGGTATTTGCACTGAACCTGTCTGCCCGAATGTAGCCAATATCTGTGGCGTCAGTGAATCATATGTAGTTGTGTACTAACTCTGAGCATATCTGAGGCTGTTGGTCCATGTTTGTAACAAAACTGAAGGCGGCCTTGTGGTTATCTTTAGTGTCCTTGGCCATGTTTTACTCAGAGTTGGCCTTGGATGTTGTTCTGTGAGAACTCAGCTTTTTACAAGTGCGGATCACAGATGCCTTCCCTATATGTGATTTTGCTCTGTCTTGCAGTAGCCTCCTTCTATTGTTGCACAATTTGTCTATGGCTGGGGTCCACCAGACGGGATGCTTAACCTTTGTGCATAGGGTCTGGGTTAGAATTGTGTGTGCATGTTCCATGCATTCTTGGGGATGTCCATGGGAAGCATTCTGAAAGGGGTCAGCATTGTGTGTTGTGTCTTCCACTGTCCCAGTGGGTTGAATGGATACCTTCTCAGTCCTAACAGGTGTAAATCAGTCTATTCACATGTATTTCAAAGTAGTCTACTGTGCTGGTGGTGGTGGTGGGATATGTATATCCAGGCCAAGTAGTTTGTATCCAGATCACAGTAGTGGATGACATTCCACATACCATACCTTGTTACGAACACCCAGAGTGAGGTACTGCATTGGATCTGTCTCAGTGTGCTGAGTGATGGGGCTTGGAACTATGTTGTATGGAATGTGGCAGGTATTGTTGCGCAGTCGTCAGCTGAGCACTGATATCTGGCCATGTACATGTGTATCCACCAAGAGACACACAGGTGCTACATATGGGAGTAGTATTATAGCACTACAGTTGAGTATCATGTATAGTATGTGTGCCATATTTTGCTGTCATACTTTGCTGATATCCTGTTTGTGTTCTCTTTCAGGACGATGGCACGTCACAGGAATCCTGCGTACTCTGCTGCAGAAGATGAAGAGCTACACCAGAGCCTGGTGCGGGATTATGACATCCTGTTTTCCCGCACCGGCCAGAATCAGCAGGAGAGGGCTGCACTGTGGCAAGACCTTGTCCGTAGGGTAAATGATATTGGCACGCATAATAGGACATATGAGCAGGTACGACATCACTGCAGTGATTTAATCAGAAATGTCCGTCAATGTGCATCAGATATCCACAGGCAACAGGTCACCACAGGAGGTGGGGTGGCCACACACATGCCATCTCACCAGACTGGAGGGGCTACTCCTAAGTGTTGTGGCTCCAGCCCAGGAACATCCACAGCAGCACACATGCATTATGATGGAGGCTGGAGCCACACACCAACACGACATGGAGCCTGCAGGTAATATTCCATATGTATACTTCACTGTTCTGTACACTGTTAGTTCATGCATGTGTAAGGTGTGTCCTTGGTATGTAGCTGTCAACACAGTATGTAAGTGTGCAGGTGTGATATTGCCAATATCAGCAGCTGACATGTGAAAGGCAACTGTTGTACTACTGAACTGTATCATACGCAGTATCAATGGCACAGTTGTGCCCAATGACAGTAATCCCCTCATTTCTGCAGGTCCCTCCAGTGTTACAGCAGGGCAGCCCATCCATGCAGGTGAGTGTGTAACAACAATACCTATAATAGTTTTGATAGTGCTAGTAATAATAGTGTAACTCATTAGTGCTCTGTGTATATACTGCGGGGTGTGCATGTGTGCATGTGTGCATGTGTCCATGTGTGCATGTGTGCATGTGTCCATGTGTGCATGTGTGCATGTGTGCATGTGTGCATGTCTCCACGTGTGCATGTGTGCACATCTCCACGTGTGCATGTCTGCATGTGTGCATGTGTGCATGTGCCCATGTGTGCATGTGTGCATCACCGGTAACATTGTGTAGACATTGTAAACAGTGTTTCCTGTCTTACTCCCACAGGTTCTGTTGCTGCTCTGGTGTCTTGCAGCAGAGAACCTGAATCTGGTGCCACAGGTACTGATAATGATGATATCTGTGTAATGGCACAGGAAGGTGTGTCAGGGTCCGTCATTGGTCAGCCAATTGACAGTACACAGCTGTCGACACCATCATTGCGCACAGTCATCCTGCCAGTACATCCTATGTCACCAATGTCCCTAGGTGATGGACAGGTTATAGTGGGCATTGACCGGGGTAATGTGGTATCTGTGGCACATGCTTCCCCACACAGCAGCCATGGGTAGGGTCCTGAGATGCTACCACACAGACAGTTGCCCATGGGTTCTCGTGGGAGCATCCATGGGCATACTGCCTCTGGCAGACATGCCCAAAGAGGTATGTCAACCTCAGCTATGTTTTGGGATGTCATGCAGGCACAGTCACGTATGGAAAGGTACACCAGACAGGGTCTGAGGGAGCTGAGAGCATGTCGCACAGCCATGACTAATAGTATGCGTGACATTGCGGATGCTATCCATAATTTCACTGATGTCATAGACAGACATTGTGGGGACATATTACAGCAGTTCCACAACTACACGTCCATGAGCCAGGGCAATGGTGGACGGTTGCGGCGTCGACCTGGCCATATGCCAGCAACAGCAGCAGCTGGCAGTCGGCGCGGATGACAACAGGCCCGCTGCTGCCCACATAGTGCCAGCAGCAGCCCCAGCAATGCTGGGTCTGTGCTGTCATCAGACCGCCCCAGGAGACCACGTGCACATGGCTCTGGCCAGTCCCAACAGGGACCTGTGTCCAGTCACCGAACACCCGCTTCTGATGACAGTACCCAGTCAGGCTTAGTACCGGATATGGTTCATAGCACCCCTGCCAGGCACAGGTACCGTGTCTGTGGCCACAGACACTGATCTGTATGACCTGGCAGGTGCAGTCTGTGGCTGTCAACAAACTCTGGTATATGGCAGCCATGAGGTGGAACTGTGTGCATGTACACACACATGCGAAATGTTAACACCTAGGGCTACCGCATACATGCACACACTGCATCAACAGTGCCCCACCCTGTACTTCTGTCCTTCACCAACACACATACACATACATGTCAATTGGTGAAATCAGTGGCAGGCTCAGGCATACCTAGTTCACACCCTGTGCATATGATGAAACTGTGCTACCTCCTGCAATCTCTAACATCAGTGCAGGAACAGGTTAACATGTTGCTGATGCACAGGGTGACTACATAGAAGTGTAATAATAGTATCATGTTGGTAACAGTACAGTGTGCTGATATGATTGTGTGTATATCCCAGCATGCCTGATGCAGTAACTGTATGACTGTCTTGAATCGTTACCTACACCCATAGTAAGTACCATAGTGTAACAGCTGCACATCTTTGCATACTGGTGGTAAGGATGTCAAGAGATAGCCACATACATAGGTAGCACAGGGGAGAAGGTAACGGAAGTAGTGATACGCAATGATGGACATGTACACTAATGGTGGCATGTTGGCCACATCGGCTATGCAATGTGGATGTTTGCGCATGTTGATATGTGTGCAGTACCAAATGAATTAAAATTAAATTAAATAGGAAATACTTTGTGTTACCATGGACATCTGAGCTGTGCATTCCTGGGTACATGTTTATAGTGCCTGCATATTTCCACTGTTACCTACTGGAAGTGGTACCCCTTCTTTGTTGTGCAATGGATCACTTCCAGCCCTGCATACTGTAGCTTTGTTTGCATGCATGTTTGCTTGAGGTTCCCTGGAACACTGATACCACCTGCAATGCAGATTTACAGAGCTTCTGTGGATTCCTAGTGACATCTGCATAGCTTACTATACGTATGTCGATGTCTCACTTGACAGAACGTCACTGTCTGTCCTGTTCACATGTACGTTGCCTGTGACACATTGCATATGACTTACCTGGCATTTGCCCACATGTGCAGACATAGATGCCAGCGCTATAACATCAGAAGAACTACACCCACACATACTCACCTTCAGAATGTTGATCCCCATTGGCCCTATGTGTTGGTAATCACCATGGCAATCACACTACTATGGTAGCATGTGCAAAGGTAACTTGTGAATCACCTCTATGGTCCAGTTGTGGGATATGTCAGTCATGTGGCAATGTCACAGCTGCCACATGTATGCAGTCAACCCTCTCCCCTGGCCAGGAATGTACCACACATTTGTGGGATGCAAACACATAGCTAATCTGGGGACTGAGCACTCTGAACCCAGTACTGGTATGCCACCCTGTCAGGTGGCATGACATACTACAGTGACTACAATAACAGTCTGACATAGACCTGCACTGACAGCAATCCAAACACATTAACACACTGGGGAATACTTGGAGCCTCAGAATTGCATCCTGCCTGAGCATCACACACCTCCGCAGCTGGCACACAGGCATACGTTAAGTCGGAACAGAGCACATGCCACACATGGCACACACATCCTGTGTGCCAAACAATCACAGCCTGTAGGGCTACACAACACATCTGCTACAGATGTGTCAGGTACCTCTCTTGGCTGGTGCAGTGGTGTTCCGCTCAACAGGCTGTACAAGGTGAAGGTCACAGTGATATGCATGTGGGCCACTATGGTCCACCACATAACACATGCATACAGGTCAGTCAGAGGCATGGACACATATGACTCGGTCATTGTCCATGCCACTATGGATGACCTGTGACTTACCTCCCTGTACCACATGATAGGGAACATAAAAGGGCTCTCTCAGCATGTGGTTGCCATCATGCCCTCACCAGGAATGCAACCACAATATGTAGGAAGGGTGTTCTATGTGTAGATTTTGCTCAATCTCCAATGTCAGTCATTGGGTATCCAATGCCTGTCAGCGTGTGCTTAGATGCTAGGGAAGCCACAATGATTTGTGGGGGCAGCTTGCATGTGTCACCCATGGGCCCTTATATATTGGTGAAGCCTCCTGATACACACATACTGCCTTTTAATGCAGGGCTCAGATTACATAGCCACCTCCGCGGGTATCACACAGGATAGGACACATACAGTAATGCTACACAACACCAGCAGTGTACACCACAAGAAGCATGCACTGGACACTGTCCTCAGCACGGTGAACTGCAATATCTGTGTAGTAACAGTTTCCTGATTCAAGGCTCACAGGTGCACCCCATCACTGCCAGGTTATACCTCATACCATGCCTGTCGTCCCCTACACATGCACCACACATGAACAGGGGTGAGGTATCTCAAGGCACCACAGATACATACACCTCCAGGTTGTTGGCACAGCACAAAGCATCAGGGCTTATCCATGTGCAGCTAACAGTGTGTTGGACTGCCTTCTGGTTCATAGCCTGGTACACACAACCCTCCCATACACAGGGAACCCACCTGTCCTCCCTGACAACACTGGGAATATGACGGTCTCTACATATGACTTTATATGGCTGGACTGCATCCAGCCGAACATTGTGTGTGAGCATTACTGTAGCTACAACACAGTAGCTGACAGGTTCCTAGCATGCAGTCACTGAATTGCAGTGGAACAACATGTTACCACTCACACAACAGCTGGGAACATGCAGCACCTGCTCATCGACTACATGTAGTCTATATGGCCCAGAGCAGATGTGTATCCCCCGCTGTTAGGATGATACCATATACAACTCACACTGTATATACACATACCGCATGCAGCCCCTGCACAGTAAGACACAGTCATAATGTTATGCAGTGCAAATACCATTTATTCACTTGAGGCACGTGTCACACATGGGAACTATTTAAGGTCACAGGTATATATGTGTATGTGGCACACATATACATGATGTGTGCATTGCCATTACTGGTTTAAGCAATGTCATGCATTGTTATGTACAACAACCCACACATGTGCATTTTGTGTGACACAAACACACGTGGGATTTGTGTGTTTCCAAAACATAACAAACTGTGCTCTGACAGTAGTACGAGACCCAGTAGCGGAGCGCACTATATGCATTACTGGGCGATTTGCCCTGTTTGGCTGTACATATAGTGTGGTGACATCACCTGTGTTTACTGGGGGAATATGCATCATCTGGTGTATTGTAGTAGTTGCCAAAAGGAACTGTTCTCTCACACTTGCAATTACACACACCCTACTACCCCCCCCAAGGGACACACACACTTGCAGGATTCAAACCCCTACTTAATTATTTTATGACACATAAGAAAGACACATTAGCAAAGCGTGCTATTCAAATTAATGGGTGATTTTTCTTCTCCGGATGTACTTATAGGGTGCTGACATCATCAGTGTTTGGAAAGGGAATGTGCATCATGTAGTGTGTTCTCCTAATTGCCAAAAAGCACTTTTCTTTCATACAGAATTGCACACACACGAACTACCCTAATCCAAACACACACACTTACCGGATTCAAACCCCTACCTAACTATGTTATGACTCTTGAGAGTGACGCATTAGCAAAGTGCATTACTTGCATTACTGGAAAATCTGCCCTCTCCTGCTGTACTTAAAGGACACTGACATCATCTCTATTTACAGATTGCAATATGCAGCAACTGGTGTGTTGTACTGTTTGCCAAAAGGGACAGTTTTTTTATACTTGTAATTGCGCACACGCACACACACACACACACACACACACACACACACACACACACTTGCCATTTGCAGGATTCAAACCCCTACCTAACTATGTTATGATACTAGTACATGACGCAGTAGCAGAGCACGCTATTTGCATTACTGGGAGATCTGTCCTCATTTGCTGTACTTAAAGGATGCTGACATCATCTCTGTTTACAGATTGCAATATGCAGCAGCTGGTGTGTTGTACTGTTTGCCAAAAGGGACAGTTCTCTCACACTTGTAATTGCACACACACTAGCCGTTTGCAGGATTCAAACCCCTACCTAACTATGTTATGACACTAGTACATGACGCAGTAGCAGAGCGTGCTATTCACATTAGTGGGAGATCTGCCCTCATCTGCTGTACTTAAAGGATGCTGACATCACCTCTGTTTACAGATTGCAATATGCAGCAGCTGGTGTGTTGTACTGTTTGCCAAAAGGGACAGTTCTCTCACACTTGTAATTGCACACACTACTACCCCCACACACACTTGCCATTTACAGGATTCAAACCCCTGCCTAACTAAGTTATGACACTAGTACAAGACGCAGTAGCAGAGTGCACTATTCGCATTAGTGGGAGATGTGCCCTCATCTGCTGTACTTATAGGGTGCTGACATCATCTGTGTTTAGTGGGGGGAATATACAGAAACTGGTGTGTTGTCGTAGTTCCCAACAGGGACAGTTCTCTCACACGTATAATTGCACACACCATGCAAGTATCTGTTGCTCTGAAAGTGTTTGTGGTACATTATTGCCATAGCTTTCCCTATCTCTATGAACGACTTGTGTACTGTGGCAGCTGTATGCATGTGAGTGGGATCCAGTACTGTAGTTATGTCTCTGTTGTGATTTCACTGTGTGCAGTGGACAGATATCTGTATTGTGGGATTTCCTGTAGTAACACAAACACATGCCAGATATGTGTGTTCAACTGCTGAACTGTGAGATGGCCTATGTGTGTGAGCATGCCCAGTTCACAGTTGATATGGCTTCATGACTGACACGTCTCATTTATCTAAGTGTGTGAGCATGCCCAGTGTGTACTTTCCAGAAGTCCTAACCTCAAGATGCACACACTCCAAGCTCTCCTCAGTATGGAGAACATCAATATCTGTGCAGTGACAGAAACCTGGTTCAAGGCTCCAGAGTGCACCCCAGCACTACCAGGCTATACCTCATATCATGCTTTTTGGCCCCAAAACCCGGACAAAAACACAAAAGGTGGGGGAGTTTCCATATTTACCACGGATATCCACACCTCCAGGTTAGTGGCATTGCACGACGTATCGGAGACCATCCATGTGCAAATAACAGTGGGCACGACTGCTTTTCAGTTTACAGCATCCTACAGAACACCCTCTCAAGGTCAGGAATCCCACTCGGCTTTCCGGAAAACATTGGGGAACATTACAATGTCTCCCAATACCATTATATTGTGTGACTTCAACTACCCAAACATTGACTGGGAGCACTACTCAAGCCCCAGCACCTTAGCCCACAGGTTCATGGATATTATGAACTGAAATGCTATGGAACAAGTAGTCAACACTCCCACAAGATGGGACAACATACTAGACCTGATCATTACCAACATAGGGACTCTATGCTCCACACCAGAAGTATATCCCTCATTGGTAAGATCAGACTATAAAATAATTTCAGTTGATGTGCACATCCCAAACCCACCCCCAGCACAGAAAACCACAGTGAAACACCTATCAAAAGCTAACTTCTCACTTCTCATAACCGTAGTGGAATACTTCAAGGCCCCAGGGCCAGTGTCAACTACGTACCACACTGCAGAATCCTATCTGAACGTATTCTATGGACATCTCCAGGAATGCATCGATCATGCTATCACAAACAAAACCAACACCCAATCATCCAAAGGCAGGCGTCCAGTCTGGTGGACCCCTGCCATACATACACTGTACAACAGAAGGAGGAAGCTACTACATGATAGAGCAAATACCATAATAGGGAAGGCATCTGTGATCAGTACTAGTGACATATTACAAACCCTCATAAAACCCACCAAGGCCAGCTTCGACAGACAACTTGCACAGGGCACCATAGACAGTCATATGTCTTTTTGCAGTTATGTTAGGAACCTGGGATGCAACTCCCAGACTTGTTCTGGGTTGATTCTAAATGACAAAGCATACACTGAACCCACAGACATCGCCAATATCCTGGCAGACAGGTTCAGTGCAAACTTCTCCACCCCCTCCCCCACAAATGGGCAAGTATCTTTCCCAGCAGAGGGCTGCCTCTCAAACATCTCTGATGCTCAGGTGAAGGCTGCCCTCTCCAAAGCAATAAACACTGCTTCCATGGGACCAGCTGGTATCCCGGGTTGCGTCCTACATGGACTCCTACAGGTACTAATCCCTCAAATACAATAGCTGTATAATATCAGCCTCACTACAGGATACGTGCCCACAGAATGGCATACAGCAACAGTGGTCCCACTCCACAAAGGTGTGGCCTCTACGGACCCTGGCAACTATCACCACATGAGCCTGACTAGCTTAGTCTGCAAGGCTATGGAGAGGATCATCATGGAGCTCATAAACAAAGACATTGGGGACCTACAGACACTACAGTCTATCCAGTTCGGCTTTGTCAAGGGCAGATCCTGCCTTTTGAACCGGGTTTATTTTTTCACAACAGTCACCACAGCCATTGCTGAGGGCAAAGCAGTTCATACAGACTACCTGGACTTAGCTAAGGCCTTTGACACAATACCACATGCAGGCATCATAGATAAGCTCAGCAGCTTAAATGTTAACATGTATGTCAGTAGATGGGTTGCACACTGGCTAAAGGACAGAACCCATAACGTCAAAATCACAGGAGACATGTCAGACTCAAAACCAGTCACAAGTGGTGTCCCACAGGGCTCTGTCCTGGGACCCCTGTTGTTCGTCATTTATTTCTCAGATGTTAAAGCAAACATAGGAGTGTTGTGGATGACGATGTTCACAGATGACTGCAAACTAGGCGCCATAGTTGATATACCACCTGACACATACATCCTAAGGAATGGCCTCACAGAAACAGACAACTGTTGCCGGAGTCATGGCCTTAAACTAAATGCCAATACATGTATAGTCATCCCCTTTGGGGAAAACAGGGTACCCACATATTATCACATAGACAGTAACCCACTGAGTACGGATAATGTAATCAGAGACCTAGGGACTCATGTCGACAGCGAACTCTCATTTGACACCCACTTTGGCAAAGTGGTTAGTAAGACATTCTACCTTGCACACCTTATCATGGAGGGTTTCACATCCAGATCAAAGGAGGTCATTGTACCCCTATACTCCTCTCTAATCAGACCCATGATAGAGTACAATGCCCCATTTGGTGTGTACCTCACCCGCCACCTGCAGCAGCTGGTGAGACCACAAAAGTACCTCACCAAGAGGATCAAGGGTCTCCAACATCTGTCCTATTCTGCTAGACTACAGAAACTCCAGCTCTATTCAGTAGCACACCACCTGCTCAGAGGTGATCTGTGCCTGACATACAATGCCATGTCCAATCAGGATCTGCTGGACATGCAACACCTCAACTGATCCATATCCATAAGAAACACAAGAGCCACACACTTTAACCTAGGCATAAGTATGAATAAAAGATGCTGGTGGAATAGATTCATAACCCAGAGGCTTCACATGCTCTGGAATAGAATCCCAGTTCATGTTGGGCAGAGCCCCTCACTGACACTCTTCAAGGGAAACCTTGATGAGTGGATGGGAAATCGTAGGTTTAAGCCAGGGGTCACCTCTGTGTCACTACTAGACAGGGCCACAGTAAACTAATTCATTTATGTAAGGGGATCTTCACTGCATCACTACTAGACAGAGGCACAGTATTCTAAATATATCCTGTACCACTACACTGGGTGGTGGAAGACATATCACTATGGCTAGGCTTACAAATGCCCCAGGGCAGATAGCCTAGTACTCAACTATGTCACTATACACTATGGATGGGGGTTGGTAGGTTTGTCCCAGGAATTACTCCCATGTCTCTATTAGACAGAGGCACAGTAAATTAGACCTTACAATGGCCACAGTATACTCAAATCAAGGGTTAGTGTCAGCCATACAGACTTGGCCTAGGCTTATAATTCCACCAGGGCAGATAGCCTAGTATGAACCTCTGAACCTATATGTTGGGATCTGTGGTCCACCACATTTGTGTTTGTGTATGGACCTCATCTACATTTCACATGTACAGCTCAGTGTTGGACATCAGGTTGTGTTCTTACTGGCCAACTACTTTGTGTGTGAACCTAACTGGCATTATGCTGTGCCTGCAGGTTTGCCATGGGATAGTTTGCATACAATTGTCTACATCATCCTGTTTTACTGGCCAAACTTTGTTGTCGCATAGTGTACTAGTTCAGTACTTTCACAGAGACCTGGTAGTATTACAGTGATCTTCTGAGCCTTGACCCAGGTTTCTGTTGCAGTTCAGATATTACCATTCTCCATGCTGGGATGTGATTGGTCTGCATGCATCTTTGTTGGTCTGCATGGATGTTTGTGTTTTCAGCCTTGCCTATTCAAGGCACTGTGTGTGTGACAACAGCCTTTGCCAGTATCCACACAGCCAGGTGTGCTGTGTGAGTGCCATCCCTGGCAGGTGGTGAATTCTGTCTTGGCCAGCATGTCATACCAGGCTGTCAGACATTTGTTTTGCTGTGACTTTCAGAAATACTTCTGGCAAGTATTGTACTTGGTCTTGTTATCTTCATAGTGTGGCATCGTGCTTGGTGCGGGTGGGATGTTGGCAGGGTTGTCATGTTTGCATATACTAGACAGTGTTACATGGCTTAACACATGGCAATCTTGCCTCAAGTGGTGCTGCAGGGCTGACTATGTCGGATGCACATACTACACTCCCTGTACATGTTTGGTTGCAGGTTGTGTCATGTTAGGCATCCCTTTTACTATATTAGTGGGACGGATAGGGGTATCATTCCCAGGGTTCCTACTGTGCCAGTGTATGTGCTATGCGTTGCCTCTTTGCCAAGGCCAGGGCATACTGGGCACGCCTCCTTCTGCCTACTAGGGCAGGCTCAGGTTGTTCCTCCTCCGAGTCACACTCTGCCTGTGGTGGCCTTGGCAATGGCGGGGGGCTGTTTGGCCCAGCCCTATGCTGGTCCTGCTGCAGCTGTTTTCGCAGAATCATGTTATATAGCATAGCACACACCATGACAATTTGGGTACATGTAGTTGGTGTGTACTGCAAGGCTCCACCAGATGTGTCCAGACACCGGAAACGCGTGTGCCTCATTATGGCATTCTTGTTCGGATGTGTGTGCATTTCTGATGGGTGTCATCAGCCACGGTTCCAGTGCATATCCAGCATCCCCCACTAAGTGACCATGTGAGATGACCCCATTGGCAAATGTCTGGTACAGCTGCGTCAGATGCCAGATATGGGAATCATGGTCGCTTCCAGGGCAGCCAGCACACACATTGGTTATTATGCCCTGGGCATCACACACGACCTGGCAGTTGATGGAGGGGAAGTCCTTGCGGTTAATGTAGGCCCTACCCCGCTCACCAGCTGGTGCCTTGATGCGTATATGAGTGCAGTCTATTGCACCCACTACCTCAGGGTATTCCGCTATTTGCTGGAAGAGATGCATATTGCTGGCCAATGCCTCACGGGAATTTTGGAAATATACATGGTCTCCGACATGTGCTGACATGGCATCCAGGAACTGGTGCAGTACCCTGGATGCTGATGCCTGTGAGATCCCCATCATACCACCAGTTGGTCTCTGGAAGGTACCTGTTGCTAGCATTCTTAGGCCAACACATACCTTGGTTTCCACTGGGATGGGTTCCCCTCTGTTGGTTCTATGTGTGAGGCATGGCCTGCACAGCTCAACTATTTGCTGCAGGAGGTCTCTGTCCACTCTATAGCGCTCCACTATCTCCAGCTCATGTAACCCCTGGTAGGTGACCCTGGGCCTGTACACTCTTCTCCATCTCCTCACTGTGGGTTGTCTGGCAGCATTTGCATTGTCACCACCCTCAGCAAGTTGCCTATGTCTCCTTATGACAGCTATGGCAGCCCCTAGCATTTTTGGTCTGAGTGAAGCTTTTGCAGTTTTCACTTCCAATAGCTTACTCCTGTGTTGCAGTGTCTCTTGAGAGAAACATACTGCACTGCTGTTTGCAGAGTTTTAAGTGCTGGGCTGGCCTAGGAATCTGCCTGTGTAATTGCCTGCTTCTAATTGTTTTCACCTGCTAGCTCCTGCTGTATTCCCTGTTAGCTTCCTACTACTTCTGTTGCTTCCTTTTTCCTCTGTGTTTCCTCCGGGTGGAGCAACGCGCATATCAGCGAAAACACGCTCACAGTGACTTATACACACGCACACATGCTTCCACGGAGTAGAATCTGCTTATTCGGGTTAAAACGTGTGCACACCAGCGCAAACAGTCTGAGAAGTCTGCCAACAGGCTCCCACATGCTCACTCTGCCTTACACGTGCGCACTACCGCTTACACATGCGAACACTGTCCTACTCACTCCTCTTGGTGCGCACACGCGCGCATGCACACCCAGCAAGAAATTTTGGTGTAGGCAACAGTGTACACCTTCCATTTCTTGGCTTTCCCATGCTTATCTTGTGGCACGCCTCTTTCCATGCTGTGTGTCTGACATCTGTCACATTACACTGTCCTCCAATACACTGCATTTCTTTCTGACATTTCCCCCCTGTGATGTCACCTATCTCTTAGTCTGTTCCTCTCCCTTATGTAACTCTTACACTACTCAGAATGTGCTCATTTGCTATGTGACAGTGGGATTCAGTATCCTAACACTCATTTACATAGGATTGCCTACTAATGCTTAGTTACATGTCTTAGACTCGGCTTCCCCCCTTAGCAACCACTACACGGTGGCCATGTTGTTTTAGGTCTCCTGGTACCTGCATTGTAAATCCATGTATTGCATAAAACCCACATTTGTGGATTTATAACCTTCATTTTTTATGTTTTATAAAGCACACCCCGTTTGCGCGGGGTTGCGCTGGGTTTAAACATTAATATAATTTATAATATTTTCTCTTATTTGCATCGGGGTACCTTGCCAATGGCCACATATTTGGCCATTGGCATGCTGCCTGACTCATATGCATGCTTTATTTGGAGCTGACATGGCTCCATTGTGTTATTTGCAGAAACGTACTCAGTTGTCAACTGAGTACATTTCTGCAGCTAACACGTCTCTTACACGGGCTGGTTTCTGCTTCATGGATCACTAATATACCTCATTTGCATGCCTTTCGGCTGCAAGTGGGGTATTTAGCATATCCACGCCCAGTCCATGTAAGAGACGTTTTAGCTGGTCTCTTACACGGAGTTTCGGGCTGTTCCTGGATTGCAAGGCTTGCATGGAGTCTTACACGTCTCTTAGACTCCGTGCAAGCCTTCGTGAATCCTGCCCTAAGCCTGTTCTGTGAATCCTTAACAGCCAGTGTTGTGGAATTGCATTACATGACAGTGATAAGAGAAGCAGTCATTCTAGCAAACAATAACATTACAGAGGCACTTTACAAACCACACACAGTATCAGGGCACTACAAACACTAGCATATCTGAGTGGGGCAGATGCCATAGCTCTTAAATATGTTCCATGCAAGTTCATGATTGTGCAATGTATGTTAGCTGTGTCAGTCTCACTCCCTCTAGAAAGTATTGCTGTCATGTATAGAGGTGGGATATTACACAATGAATACTGACATTAATAACAGTAGACACTGCTTGCAACTGCAGCCACTAACATTTTTTTTGTCAGTTAAGCTTTTTAAGTTTTCACTTCTCTTAATAAACTTCAGTGTTGCAGTGTCTCTTGACAGAAATATAATGGGCTGTTGTTTTCAGAGTTTTAAGTGCTGGGCTGGGCTGGGTTTGTGTACTGCCTGTGTGGTTGCCTGATTCTGATTATTTCCACCTGCTAGTTCTGCTGACTATCCCTGGTTAACTTCCTACTGTTTGTTGTGCTTCTTTTTCCCTTTCCATTCCCTCAGGGGGGCGGACACAGTGTGCACCTTCTATTTCTTGACTTTAGCTAGGATACCAACTGACACACCTCTTCCAGTGATGAGCAACTGACAGCTAACACATGCCACTCTGCTCCAATGAGATTAGCTTCTTTCATACATACCCCCCTCATGATGTCACCTATATCCTACTCTGTTACTCCCCTTATCCTAGTCTTACACTCCACTGACTGTGCTCATTTGCTATGTAGACTTGGGATTCACTATCCTTACCCTCATTTGCATACAAATGCTTGGTTACATCTCTTAGACTGGGTTCCCCCCTTAATAACCCCTACTCGGTAGCCATGTTGTCTTCAGCCTGCCATTGCCTTGCATTGTACATTACAAATTCACATAAAATCCACATTTGTGGATTTTTATTATTAGTTTTCTGTTTTTTAGAGCACAGCCCTTTAGTGCAGCGCTGCGCTACGCTACGCTTAAACATCAGAAATCGGACAAAAAAAATAAATTATTTTTTTTTTCATTTTGCATCAGGAAACATTGCCAATGGCCATATATTTGGCCATTGGCATGCTTCCTCTACTGGATGCAACCTTTATTTCGAGCTGTCACGGCTCCGTTTTGCTATTTGCAGAACGGTACTCAGTTGTCAACTGAGTACATTTCTGCAGATAACACTACTCTTACACAGACAGGTTCAGGTTTACTGAATCTAAAATCTACCTCATTTGTATGCCTTTCAGCTGCAATTGAGGTAATTTGCATGTCCCGGTCCTGTGCATGTAAGAGATGTGTTAGGAGCTCTCTTGCACACCCCTGCAGGCTGTTCCTGGATCGCTCGTCGGACATGATGGCTGCATGGAGTCTTACTCTACTCTTAGACTCCGTGCAAGCCATCGTGAATCCAGCCCAATATGGTATAAGTACGTGTGGTACCTTTAAGAATTGTATTTAGTTTAATTAATAATGTCATTAACTATTTTGTGCAAGTAAGTCCTGGTGGAATGATTCAAAGATTCTGATGAAGTCCCAACTATTGGGATGAAAGCGCTCAATTGTTTTTATGTTTGGTGTTTTAGGTTCATAGATTAGTACTAGGCTAACTACCCTTGTGAGCCATTTTAAGCCTAGCCAATTATCCCTTGTGAGACTCAAGCCCTGCACCTTGTGTTTGTAAGGCAAACACCTTAACCATTAGTCCACCCTCCCTCAAAGTTAAAATAAACTTTGACCAGCTTTCCACAGTGTTCTTTGGAATATTTAATTCTTAGCAAAAGGCAAACCCTCCTTTTCTGCCCATCAGAAAAGTAGATTGAATCGCCATGGTAAGTGCCTTCCATGTTATTACACAGCATTCATTTTTGTGCTCCAAAGTCTCAGTAATAATTTCATCAATTAATCCAGCTATTGACTTGGCAGCGTGTGCAGCTAAATAACCTTAAAATATGAAATACAAGCTGAAAGATGTTGAGAGAAGAATTGCTGTTGACGATAACAACATAACAGTTGTATTTATGAGACAGACTAAGAAAAGTGGCACGTGGTTGCCAAGCTTAATGGCAGGATCACACATTCCACAAGTAGTAACTGTACAGGAAGTTGCACATGAACACAAAGTTAAGTAGATGAAGATATTACATTGAAGGACATACAGGGAAAGAAACCATGTACCTCAACACCAGTGTTTCATCAACCAAAAGAACACCCTTTGGAGAATGTCTCGATTTCAGAGGTGGCAGTGTGCACTGTAACCCCTGAGCAGTGGGGTGCCAGGTCCCCTTCCCCTTAGAGCCTTTTTTGGGCAATGCCAAATAGACAAATCTACAAATATAGCAAATAAAACTCAAAGAAACTTAAAGGTGTTACTGCTCAGTGTTTGGAGCCAAAACAAGAAACTCCACACCCTGCAAGCTCTCCTCACTCTAGAGAATATAGACATCTGTGCCATTACCAAGATGTGGTTAAATCCATGGAAAGTACTCTGGCAGTGCAATATTTCAGTGCCTCCCATGCATTTAGACCATCAACTGCACAGACTATCTATATATATATATATATATTAGTAGCTAGCATAATTCTACTTTGGTTAAACAGGACAATGCTCCGGAAATTATCCATGTGCAAATCACCATATACAAAGTCCCATACCATATCCTAGCAAGCTTTAGGTCACTCTCCATGTCCCAAGAATCCCATAGCTCATACCTAGACTACTGGAGATGCTCACCATTAAAACAAATAACCTATTCATGGGAGTCTTTAACTGCTCCTCTATAGACTGGGAAATGCACTGCCTCGTACTCACAGGCACAATGATTCCTGGACATTAATAACACAAATACCATTGACCAGATAATGTGCACAACTACCACAGGTTCAAACATACTGGACCTGCTGCTCACCAGTATGTGAAAGTGCTACATGTACCTGACCACATATACACAAAAGCTGGAGTGCCTACAGTGGTTACTTACCCAAAGAATCCAGGGTGCACACACATAGCCCTATACAGATAGCCTCTAAGCCCTTTCTCTATACTCTGTCTCCTACAGGTTACTGAGGGGTGATATATGCCTGGCATACAAGGCATCTTTGGATCCAGCTCTGATGGATCTTTTGCACATCCACAAAATGAACAGCATTAGAACCACTAGATCCAAGGAGTTAAATTTTGCTTGTGAGATAAATAAAACATGTTGATGATACAGATATGTGTCTCAGAGGATCCCCATGCTCTGGAACATGCTCCCCATCCATGTGAAGCAGAGTTCATCCCTAACCCTATTTAACTCTATCATTGATCAATGGATGGGAAACTGGAAATTCATCCCAGGTCTAGCCATGATGTCTCTGATAGACAGAGACAGGCAGTAATGCCTAAACTAACATATCCCCCCACATAACCTTTAGAAACTTCCCAGCATACCCACAGCTAATAAACACCCATGATGCATAGGGACACAATTGGGTTAGAATGCATGGCTGGGCTTATAAAGGCCAGTGGTCATTGCCCCAGTGTACAAATATGGATCTATGAACCTATAAACACACCTAAAGCAACACCAAACATCTCACACAATGGTCCTACAAGAGCAAAGCCTATAAGGCAAGCATATACAGTATATATATATATATATATATATATATATATATATATATATATATATATATATATATATATATATATATATATATATATATATATATATATATATATATATATATATATATATACTTTACCTAATACACTTGTCATCGAGGACTCCATTGTGTGACACACAGATGCCCCACCCACAAAGTTAGACAAGGAGAAGATATGGTTAGCTGTCTAACTGGAGCCAGGATCCACAATATCACACATGCATTCAAGTCAATGCAGCCCAGGTACCAAAATGATTCTATCATAGTCCATGTAGGTGCAAATGACCTAAGACATACCTCATTGGACTATATGAAAAGAGGCATAATGGATCTCTTGGAGTATGTGTCACAATCCGGTATAAGCCTTGTATTGAGCAGCATTGTACCTTCACCAGGGATGATGCCATAGTATGAACATAAAATGATTTATTTTAATAATTGATTAAGTTCCTGGGGGATCCACTATCTGTCAGCATGACAGGACATGGTCAACTGACCATGTCGCTTTATTAATGCTTTCTTGTTTCCTGATATAATCTAAACCAGTGATGTTATAACTGGCAGTTGGTTGTATAAAACTAAGGGTGGTATGCAATCAAAGGTTCCCATATAGGCAATTGGCAATTTTCCTCTGATTTTTAAGGGAAATTTTGATTTTTACAAATTTTAGTGAAAGCAAACCAATGAATCAAAGCTCTGTGAATTTGTTGTTGCTATAGAGCAGCAGAACTAATCTTTAAGACCAGCTGTCTCCAAACACAAAATCTCTCTCTTAATTATATTTCAACTTGTACTCTAACCAAACTGAATCAGTGGCCTCAGTCCTTCAGTAAAAAAATATGCAGTCCAGTATACAAAAATACAAAAAATAGTATACTGTTTTATACATTCATTCTCTTAAATCTTGACAGATCCTTCACCTGTAAATTCTAATATAACTTTCTTTTATTCACTCATGCTGGTATTTTTAGTTCCACATTCCATGCTGTACTTCAGTACCAACATGTTTAAACTGTCTCATACCTTTTTCATCACAGCTTGTTCTTCAAACTTTGTTTTATGGAAGAATTAATTTAACTTTCACTCATATTAACTGCAGCCCCTCTAACAAGTTATGATTGCTCATTAGTCCCTATAGTCTTGGCCACATCTTCTTTATTATTTAAAATCACATTATACCACTAGTAGTAGATATTGCCTTCGTTTAATATTGCCCACACCCTTTAATTCCCTACTGCTTTTAAGCAGACCTAGACATTCCTGAATAAAGAAGCAGTAAAATAAGAGTCTCCTCTTAACTGCTTTGTCATGTGATAAGCAAATTGTTTTTGTACAGTATCTTGTTCTATGTTGAATGCTTTATCCCTTTGCCCATTTTTTCTTGCATACTTTATTTTGAGACCTCTTATTTATTTTATCTCTAATTTTATTTTCACATAATACTATGAAGGGGGGGGGGGGCAGTTGTGACTCATCTCATTTGCAAGACAAAAAAAAAGAATAAATAAAAAAAAATTGTAGGGCATCTTAGGCCACCAAGAAAACAGATGGCACCTACTGGGGGCCTTAATTCTGTGCAGGAAAAGTAAACAATTTCTACCCTTGAACCACCTCATCTGGCTGACTTTTGGTTCATAACTTGAATGACTGCATATATAGATTCTTAGGTTCATAGGAGATTACTGGGATAATGGCTTATGAGTCCTTACAAACCTAGGCAATATAACCAGATTTTATGCAATATGTGACACCTAGGGGCAAGAGGATGGGACTGGTTTGTGCCTCTGCCTTGAGTATCTTACAGATTGCCCCAGTCCATAAGGGACACAGGCACTACCCTGTGTGTGAATTTGCAGTTTCTCATACATTGATCCAAATTACATTTGAAGTGAGCCAGGGAAAGGCTCTGCTTAACGTGAATAGAAAGCCTGTTCTAAAGAAGGCGCAATCTCTGAGACACATATCTGGCTCTCCAGCATGTTTTGTTTGAGTCACTGATTAAGTTTAGATTCCTAGATTAGATGACCCTCATGCTTTTTGACTTGTGGATGTACAGCAGCTCCATCAGGGTATAGGCCAGGCATAGGTCACCCCTTAATAGTTGGGGAATCCCTTATCCATTATATTGTACATCAAATGACAGACAACTATGAAGTCAAAGACAGGGCTTTTAGTCTATACACATAGGAAATGTTGTTTGCACCCTGTATTTGCTTTGTGAGGAATCTCTGAGGTCAGTCCAGCTGCTGTAAATGGCTAGTCAACCACATACCAAATAGAGTATTGTACTCGATTATTGGTCTAATGAGGGCTGCGTACAATGGGACTATAATTTCCTTGGATCTGGATGCCATACCTTTACTTATAAGTTGTGCCACTTAGAAGGACTTCCTCACCACTGTGGACACATAGCAGTGAAAGCTCAGGCTACTTATCTATCTGTGTACCTAGATCTTTCACCTCTGAGTCTACTCCTATGAGTGTGCTAATGATGCTGTAATTTCCAGGGGTATTTCACTTCCCAAAGCGTATGATAATGCATTTTTTCACATTTAATTTTAAGCCATGGTTCTGGCACCAATCATTTGTCTGCTCTAGACCCTCCTGAAGGATATCTACATCACTGAGAGATTCAATGATTGCTCCCAGCTTGCAGTCATTGGGAAACATCATCATCCAGAGGCCTTCCACATTAGCCTTGACTTCGAGAGGTATATTCCGAGCAGGAGTAGTCCCAGCACTGAGCCCCGAGGCACAAAACTAGTAACTGGCCTCTTGCTGGATCTAGATTCACCCACTCTAACCACAACTGTCTTCTCCGTAAGTCAACTGGTTAATCATCTGGTGACATAAAGATTTATGCCCAGTCTTGTGAGTTTCTTTATAATACCTGAGTGGAGAACTGTGTCAAATGCCTTGGCCAAGTTGAGGTAGGTGGTATGTACTGTTTTACCCTCATCAATGACTTTAGTGACTTTCTCAAAGAAATCCACCAGATTCAGTAGGTATGACCTGCTCTTGACAAAGCTGAATTGGGTCAAGTCAGTGTTTGGAGGTTTCCTTTATCATTATTTAGCAGGTCCATGGTTATTTTTTCCATGGCCTTACATAAAAGACTAGTCAAACGTATGGGTCTGTAATTTCCTGGGTCAGCAGATGGTTCCTGTTTATGCAAAGGGATGACTGTTGCTGTCCTCCACTCTATCGTGACAAAGTCAGTCCTGAGGCTGTGGTAAAATAGAGATCCTAATGGGCCTGATAAGTCTTGTTTAAGCTGTTTAAGAAGCAACCTAGTATATTGTCAGGCCCGACTAAAGCTTTGTTTTTAGTTTTACAAAGTGCAGTGGCAACCTGTTCTTTGGTGAGAATTGGTAGTGGAGTGGTGGATGGTATTTCTTGGGGCTGATGGGGAGGTGAAATTTGAGATTAATTTTTCAGCCAGCAGATTTTCTATATCTTCTGGCTGAGTATAGGTGATGCCGTCCACAACTAATTCTGCATATTATTAGGTGTTGCCCTTAAGATTGCGGACAAAACTGAAATATGCCTTATGGGTTATCCTTAGCTTTGGAGGCTAATTTTACCTCAGAGTCTGCATTCAGAGACTTAGCTAATTCCCTGATTTGGTTCTTTACACAAATGAGGGACTTTTTTGCTCTTTTGTGCACATTCCCTCTTACTTTTCAATAATAGTTTCTTTCTTTCTTTCTTTTGTTGTACAACCAATTAATATCAGGAGACCTCTTGTTTTTGTGGTTTGACCTGGGTTTATTTTTGTCTGGAACTGCCATTACTATGCAGTTGTTTATATGGTCATACAGGACTTTTGTGTATTCCTCTACATAGATTTCTGTGTTTTCTGAATTTGGGGGAGCTTGGAATCTAACTATGCCATCCCTTAATAGGGTGTAATTTACCTTAGAGAAGTTGTTAATGTTTTTGACGTTAGGTGTAGGGGGACTAGTTTTACCTTTATTTCAAGTGAGATCACTTTGTGATCTAATCTTACCAGTGAGGACATCACACTGGGGGGAGGGGTTTAATGCTCTCCCATATTTGTGAATACCAGATCTAGGATATTTGTTTCCATAGTGGGAGCGCAGACTAGCTGCTCCAGGGCATTTGAATTTACAAAGTCAAGAAATCTTTGGACTTGCATGCTAGTAGTCGTGCATGTCTCCCAGTTAATGCAGGGGTAGTTAAAATCACCCATGACCATGGTATTCGGCTGGATGGTAAGTGCTTCCAGTAACTTCGGGTATGATGTATGGGTTTCTGGCTTCATGGTGGGGGACCTGTAGCTACCAAGAATATTGCAATGGATTTTTTCCATTGTTAGTTGGACCTGGAGTAGCTCAAGCATGTCATATTGTTTGACCAGCCTTGAGGTGTGCTTATCCTTTATGTCGATGGATACACCTCTGCATTTTGCTCTTTCATGTTCAGTGGGTGGACACAACATATGAAAGGTGTTATAGCCATGTACTGCCAGAGTATTTTCCATTGTTTTGAACCATGTTTCAGTAACTGCACAAATGTCAGCATTCTCCAGGGTGTGGAGAGCTTCTAGGGGGTGTAGTTTATTGCTGAGGCTACTAGCATTGGGCAGTAACATCTTTAGCTTGTCCTGAGTAGATTTTATTATGTTGGAATGTTTGTCTGTTTGGCAATGCCCAAAAAGTGCACTATATTTGTGGCTAATGATTTGGCCAGTACCTGAAAGCCCAGATGGGACAGGTGAAGACCATCCCTGGCAAAGCAGTGTGGCCTTCAACCATGTCCTCCCAGGCAGACAAGTGCTGCACTGCTTTGGAATGATACCAGTAGCTAAGCCAATTGTTAAAATCGGTCATTTCTGCTGGTATTATGCTGCTGATTCCTAAGCTTATACTTGCCTTTGACACATATTCTAAGAGTGTAATCATGTCTTTCTTCATGTAGTCCAAGGAGGTACTGAAACCAAAAGGAAGAAAAATTGCCAAGTCTATCACCAGTAAACGAAAAAGGCAATTTGGAAGGAGAAGGTCACTGAAACTATAGTTAAACCCTCTGCGGGTCAATTCTTCCAGCAAATAAAAGGGGTTGCTATGGGGGGCTGCATGTGCCCCCATCTATGCAAATATGGTATTAGCAGCCTGGGAGTAGAAATTTATATATCATTCAGAATACAAAGAATGCTGGATATTATATAAAAGATACCTTGATGACATCTGTATTTTGTGGACAGCATCAATAGATAAGCTGAAAGAGGTTATAACCTACATGGGGAATACTACTGAATTTTTACAGTTCACTTACAATATTTTTGATGACACACTAAATTACTTGAATGTAACCATACAAAAAAAACACAGTGGGTTTAAATGCAAAATATACAGGAAGGAGACATTTTCCAACTCCTATCTCCAGTACATAAGTGCTCACCCTTTCCATCATGAAGCACAATAAAAGGACAATATGTCAGATGTAGTAGAATGACATCATAAAAGGAAGATTTTGAGTTGGAATGCAATTTCCTAGGGAACCTATTTAAAGAAAAGGAGTACCCTGAGAGGTTAATACAAGAAGTAAAAGCGGAAGTTTCAGAAGGAAGAAAAGACAGATATAAACCTATAGTGGGGAAGAATAGACTGGCAGATGGGCAGATTACACAAACAAAACAAGAAACAGAGAACAGATATAAGAAGGCCTTTATTACTGAATATAATGGAAATGCCAGCAATGTGAAACACATTATTGAGAGGGAATGGGAAAGGTTTATTGCACTGACTAACATAAAGGAGATAAAAAAGCACCTTTGAGTACTGTATACAAGAAAGCACTATATTTAAAAGAGATTTTAGAGGGTGACAAGAGTAGAATTAACATTCATCAAGCCCAAAGAAAGGAAACATTTAAATGTGGGACGTTCTCAATGCCCATTTATTTCACATAAAGAATCTGTCCATATAAAAAGTAGGAATAAATGTATAGAAGGAAAGAAATATTACAACTGTAATATGGTAGGTTTAATATACCTAGCACTATATGAAGCCTGTGACTCATTTTATATAGGAAAAACTGAAAGACAGTTCAAGAGAAGAATATATGAGCATAACTATGATATCCAAACCAAGAATGAAAAAAAACGCCTTGTACAAGCATACTAAAAAATGTATAGAAGCTAAGTTTTTATTCTTTGTTTTAGAGGATATACAAAAAGATCAAAGGGGTGAACCATGGGAAACACAAACTGAATGCAAAGAATTATGGTGGCAAGTCACTTTAGAAGCTAACGAAAGTATATCCATCACATCCCTATAGAAAATGAGAGTTGCTAAGTTATAACAGGGCGAACATAAACAAGGCTTAGGAATACGTTTAACATGAAGATGAAATTAGTACTGTAGACTGTGTTTAATTTCCTATAGTACCAAGATATAATGTTTACGTAACAGATACATTACAATTTTTACATTTTTAAAATGTCCACTAGAGGACGCTCAGCCACTATATATGAGACAGGTCTCCTTTTTTTTTATTATTTTTTTTCAATAATTTTTGTTTTCGTTTTATATTTGCAAACCATAACCATTCCATATTTACAAAATGACCATATTTGCATGTTATACATTGTGGATAAAGTAGAAACATGTAGGTCATACAACATGCCTAATTACAATATATACAAAGACGCTTTCCCAATTAGTTTCATTAGTCTAAAAACAGCACATACAAAAATGATTCTACATCCATAGTTAAGCTGTGTACTCATGGGAATACTTCCAGTTCATTTAAGATATGGTGTACCTGGTGCTTTATGCTAATAAGATGTTATAGGACTGTTGCCAGATTGCTCAGGCTTTCATATTTTTGTTTCTTTTGTCCAATACTATTTCATGTGCTAATAGATGTTTAATAGCAGATTTCTTGAATTCCTCCCAAGAGATACTTACAGGATCTAACTATTTGCGAGCTACATATAGCTTCATTAATAAGAAAATCGTTATAAGTGGGTTAGCTTGTTTTCCTGAGATGTTGGCCGGGAGGATGTGTAAAAGAGTAAATTCCCATGTTAGTGTTGATGCTTGATACCTCATTTTTTGCAGTTCTAACTTAAGGGAATTCCAAAGCTTGAAAACACATTTACAACTCCAGAATATATGTATTAGGTCTGCAATCTGGTCTTTACAGTGTGGACAGTATGGGGGACTTAGTTGCATTGAATTTGTGAGGAATTGCTGGGGTGAAATAAGCATTATTATTAATCATGAGTTGCGTGCAAGAGAGTTTTTTAAGTGGAATAGTTTTCAATCTTAAGTTAATTGCCTTTTCTATTTGCTGGTCATCCATATCAGGTTTTAATTTTCTCCAGTAATTAAAGAAGAGAAGGTCTTTCTGGAATTTGATTTCCCCTATCATTTTGTATGAGTTTGTTATTGATTTCCTTGACATTAATATAGTCTTCCAAAGTAGGGTACAGTTTTCAATGTCACTTTCGAGTATAAAGGTTTTGGAGGTAACTGGAACACACCTCTTTGATTTGTCTTAAAATTATTATATATGCTTTAGGTAAGTTTAGATTACTTCTTAATTCATGAATTGTGCTATTGAGGAATGGGTAGATATCTTGGATTCTCTTATGCTTTAACCGAGGGAAGGAGTCTAGGTTTAGCATCTTGTAGATGGGTCTCCTTCTGTTTGTTGAAAGTATACTTCATCTACAAACAGAAGGCTGAGCCCACTTCCGCGAAAGTGCACTACATCGAAAGTGAACTTTCATGAAAGCCGATTCGCCAAATCGCGTTACAGTGGGGATAAGGGAATATATCCTTCTTCCCACTGCAGTGCAATCTCAGAGTTAGTGTGGAGGATGCAGCCCCCCCCCCACATGGGGGTTGCAGGGGGGCTTGCCCCCAGCATAAATGTGATTTTTTTTCTTTTGTGTTTGTTTTTTTTTTCCGTTATTTTGTGTTTTGCGAAAGTGCATTTTTGACAAAGTGCACTTTTGCGAAAGTGAGTTTGATGGTTTATGTTTCAATGAAACATAATTTCAATGGAGCAACATACAGCCTATCAGATATGCAATACATATATCATAATTTTACAGATCTTGATCAAATTACTAATTTTGCTAATGCACTTATTTTATAAAATTTTATGGCAAAGTGGTTACAACATTTTACATACATTATCTTATTTGTGATGTTTTTATATTATATGAGATGAAATTTTAGTTTAAATATTAAGGGGACACAGTTACAGAGCACTAATTGGGGTGTTGATTGTATTGGTTAATAAATAATTGGGTATATATATATATATATATATATATATATATATATATATATATATATATATATATAAAGTGAGGCTCTCAAGGTTGTGTATATTTGACATCTGAAAAAGTCGGGTAAAACAAAAACGTAGTGCGGAATTGAGGCATTAATGTATGTACTGTGTCTATGTGAATAAAGTTGACCTGAAGTGGGTTTAATTATAGTTTCAGTGATCTTCTCCTTCCAAATTGCCAAGGAGGTATGTCTTATGTCATCCACACCCACTTGAACTATGACTGAGTCATACAGGTACTTAAGGGTAAGTCACATGAGTGCTTCCATGTTCTGGTGGATTCTGGCCCCTGACAGACAACCAACTATAACCTTATCCTTATCCAGCCATGTAAAAGATCCAGATATCAGTGTGTCTCACAATGGAGTCTCCTCTGACCAGAATATCAGTTGTGGAGTGTTTCACCTTATGGGATGAGACATAATGAGATGTGACTTTATATGCTGTGATGGGAATTGTCTGGCTTATGTACATGCAGAGTTTCTGGGGACTACACCTGAGAGGCCTTTGAGGTTTGGGTAAGTTACATGTGAGCACATCTGCATATGTGGGTTTATGTGTGTTGTCCTTTGTGGGTGTCATGAGTGATGTGTGTAAGTAGCTGACAATCTGTTGTTTTTGTTTCTGTATTTGAGAGTCTAGCCTCCAATGTCAATGTGTAACTGTATCTCTCACATACCATATTTGTCTGAGAATTAAGTGGTTATCAGTGTGTATAAGGCAATTGTTACATTGCCTCAGGATACCCATGTCCACCAAGCTGGATTCAGAGATAGCAGGAAAGTGTCTGTCCATGGCTGTAGGTCCTACTGTGTACTTGCAAGAGATCGCAGTGGAGGTACTTGTAATTGGACGAGGAAAAAGTGCTTACTTGGTATAATCTGCAGCTAACCTAAGTAGCAATGTTACCCAGTGCCCAAACCCAATACTGTCTGAACAGAGAGTCATGAGTGCTATAATAAGGTAAGGTAGACCTAAACAATTCTAAATAAATACATAAATACTGCTCACTGCGCAAACTAGTTAACCCATGAGTAACATGAGACTGAGATAAAGTTCTGAGTTGTTATTTTTGGGAAATTTCAACTTCTGATGATTGCATAATGCAAGGCTAATATAGGATCAGAAAAAAGCAAGCTTTACACTAATATGCCCTAAGACCAACCAGGTAAGCTCACAATGAGCTTTTCACCTGCAATTCACAGATCATATAGGTGAAATCAGCCTTCTCCTTGCACAAGAGTGCAGACTTTGACCCTTTTAATGTAAAATGATTGGTTTGGAACCCAAGTGTTGAAGAACCATAAACAGGTGCCCAATACTAACTAAGAAGCACTGGATACAATGTATTTCAGTGTAGAACACCAGCCCTTAAAGAACTTTGAAAATGCAACTTTAAACTTTAAAGAAGTGAAAAAAACTATAAATAGCAAACTTTCACAGCATAATGAAAATAAGCAATGCAAGTGCAAAATGATACTTAATTTCATTTGTCTTGCCAAGGATGGCTACAGATGTTTGCAAAATCTCTCAAAGTCTCTGGCATCATTACTAAGTGATGAGCAGCTCTGAATAAATGAGCCAGGACTTGTGCAAACGTGAGGCTTATATATGATCAGAAAAAAGCAAGTTTTATACTAACTATGCCCTAACACCAATCAGGTAAGCATACAATGAGCTTTCCACCAGCAATTCCTAGCTCATATAGGTGAAATCAGCCCTCCCCTGCTGCAAGAGTACATACTTTGACCCTCTTAATGTAAAATTACTAGTTTGGAGTGCAAATGTTAATGAACCACAAATACATGCTTAATACTAACTAAGAAACACTAGATACAGTGCATTTTAATGCAGAACAGCAGTCCTTACAGCAGTCTGAAAATGCAGCCTTAAACTTTAAAGAAGTCCATAAACCCCCAATTAATAGCACTGTAAACTTTCAAAGTATAATGAAAGCAAGCAATGTTTGTAGATGTTTGCATCTCTACAGGACAATAGCATGACAAGCAACTCCATGCAAATGTGCCAAATTTATACCATCACTGGAAATACAGAATACTTGACTACTGAGCCCTTTGACCAATAAAACAACTACACTTAGAGTCCTTTTGTGTGCTTCCCAACTCAAACAGATCAAGTAAACACCTACTGCTCCTAGATGAATAATCCCAATTGTCTTAATGTAAAAGCACAGTAAAAGAGTGCCCGGAGTGGAATGCTACCTCAAACATAAACTTAAGTAAAGGCAATAAGTAATTCTAGATAACAGCAGTGTGAATATTAAACAGTTTATAAAAGTGTGATTATTCAATAAAAGTACTTTGTTTTGTAGAAATGAGCCAAAACAAATTAACTAATAAAGAAAAGCATGTGAAATGTGCAGCCTAGGTAATTTATCTTCCACACATAACAATAACACCAGGCCAAGTAGATTTTTTTAACACAGAAAACAAAATGAAACAGTTAAAACTGAAAGCAGCTCTATCAGTTTAAGCAACTCATAGACAAAAAGATTGCTTTCCTCGCCAACAGGGAATCACCAATATTGTTTGTAGATTTTGCAGGCCTTGAATCTTATCAGAAAAGACAAGGTCACATATATACTCTGCATATCTAAGTATCACTCAGAGACAAATTAACCAATGAGAAAAAACATGTGAAATGTGCAGCCTGGATAATTTTAGTTTCTTTTTGCTACTTAGAACAAAAACACCAGGCAAAGCAGATTTCTTAAAACAGAAAACAAAACGGAACAGGTAACACTGAGCAGCCTATCGACTGCTAGAGGAGTGGTTTCCAGCTCTGAAAGCGTACCTTATTTACTGTTTTGGGCTGCATTCTATCCCTTTTAACTTTCTGCCTTAAAACCATGTGTTTGCATGGGTTTGCGCTTGTTTTAGCTTAGCGGATCCTGTTTTGGTGTCTTGCAGACTACAAGAAAGAAGAAAGACAGACTTTGGTTGATTCTAAGTACCTCTGTTTACTGTTTTTAGCTTAAAACTGCTTACTGCATTTTATTGTAGTCATTTTTAAAGTTATTGCATTTATTTCAACTGCATTTACTGTTTGTTGGCTACACACTCAAGTGTGCTAGCCCACTCTGTGTTTAAAGTGAATTTATTGTTGTTTTAAGTGTATTTATTACTGTTTTCCTAAAAAAATGAAAAAAAAATTCTATCTGTTTGCTCATTTTCCCACCATTTTCTGTTACTAGAATATTCCAGATTCAGATCTGCTGAACTCAGGACTGTATTGGAGTTTGTGAGTTGCCCAGCCCTTTCTGTGATAAAGAGAAGCCTTTCTGCTTATCAGTGGGAGTGGTAAGGACTAAGCAGCCTATCTAATGCTAGAGGAGTGGTTTCCAGCTCTGAAATAGTTCCTTATTGGCCGTTTTGGGCTGCATTCTATCCCTTTTAACTTTCTGCCTGAAAAAACTGTGTTTGCGCGGGTTTGCGTGAGTTTGCATGACACATAGTGCTCCTAAGCTAGTTTAAACTATTACTGGTGCCAGAAAGTCTACTCTTCAAATTTTCCCTCAGATCTTGCTAGTTCTCTTCTTTTCTGCACTTAAACAAGCTTATAAAGTCTAGCACTTGTTCAGACTTCCTGTAGCAATTACTGTAGTGCACAGACTGCTGCCAATACTAAACCTTCTATAAAAGAAACAGCCTCAGTACTTAATAAATTGCACACCCCTCCAGGCATGTCCAAAGGTCAGTTCCCTGTGGTTTCTCCTATTAACCTGGTGAACCTGGGAATCCTGAGGCAATGTAGAAACTGTCTCATGTACACTGACAGCCCTCTCCTCTTACCCCACAACACTCAGACTTGCAAGAGATGCACTTACTTATCCAAATTAGAAGCCATGCACTCTCCAGCCAAGAGTGGAATAGCCAGTCAAGAGGAGAAGGTCAGCACTAGCACCACACCACAAGGAGCACATAGCCACATACCCTCACAGCTATCACATAATAACACAAAACACACACCTTTGCAGAGGCTCTTAATAAAAATCTACCCAAACAACACAGACCTCCAAGGCAGAAATGCATGCAACCACTGCACCACAGCACAAACTATGAGACACATATCTCACACAAACAGTGTGCCACACAACCAAAACCCCTAAGGCAAAACAGCTTATTCAATACACTTATTATAGGTGACAATAGTAAGGCACACTGATATCCCACTCACAAGGTTGAATAAGAAGAAGGTAATGGTCAGCTGCCTGTCGGGAGCAAGGATACGCCACATAATGCATGCACTCAGGTCACTCCACAAAATGTACAGATATGACTCTGTCATTGTCCATATTGGTGTGAACGACCTGAGATGCACCTCCCTGGACTATATAAATAGAAACATGGAGGAGCTCTTGGATCATGTAGCCCAGGAGGGCATGACCCTAGCTCTGAGTAGCATCTTACCATCACTAAGAATCATACCACAATACAAACAAAAAATTATTGACTTCAATAATTGGCTAAGTTTCTGGTGTCATTCCACGGGGATCCAGTATCTGTCTGCCTGGGATGACATGATCCACAGACCTCGATGCTTTGCCAGAGATGGCCTGCATCTGTCACCCCTGGGCCCTTGCCACCCTATAGTGCCTTTTTAGGCAATGTCCAGAGGACCAAATTACCACCATAACAGCTACAAGCAAATGTAATCTGAGGGTTATGCTACTCAATGCTAGAAGTCTCAATCTCAAAATGCACTTGTTCGAAGTGCTCCTCAAAATGAAGAACACTGACATTTGTGCAGTAATGGAGACCTGGTTCAAGGCACCTGGAAGCACTCCTGCACTACCAGGCTATAACTCATACCACAACTTTCAACCCCAAAATGTGGATCGAAGCCCTAAAGGTGGTGGTGTCTCCATATTCACAAAGGATATGTACACCTCCAGGCTAGTTGCCCAACATAATGCATCAGAGATATCCCAGATACAACTAAAACTGCAATCCAGATTGTTGCCTGCTATAGACCCCCCACCATGTCCCAAGAATCTCATTCCACATTCCTAAACACCCTGGAAAATATAAAGGTCCAACCCAACACCCTCATACTGGGTGACTTTAACTGCCCCTCCATTAGCTGGGAAAACTACACAAGTATCAACACACTTGCTCAATGCTTCCTGGAATTCATCAATTCCAATTTCCTGGACCAGCTCATTCTTACTCCCACTAGGGGTAGCAACATCCTTGACCTGGTTATTACTAATATGGGTGACCGTTGCTCTACACCAATTTTCCACTCCTCCCTGGTCAGATCTGACCACAAGCTAGTGACTATGAATATCCACATCCCACCCACACCCCCTGCAAAGGAAACCACCATAAAATACTTTTCCTAAGCCAACTTGGACTTCTAAAAACTGAGGTGGCTAACTTTACATCGGCCATGCAAATGCAGAATAAATGCAGGACTGCAGAGTCATACTCCAATGCACTGTACAAACACGTACACAAATGCATGGAATGGGCCATTCCCAATAGAACCAAGATGCTCTCCTCCAGAAAGAGAAAGCCAATCTGGTGGTCCACTGCCATAAATAAACTCTACAACAGAAGGAAGAAACTGTTGCAGAACAAGGTGAAGTCCTAAGACTGGAAAAACTCCCTTGTCAGTCTTAACAAAAATGTCAGCCTTAACAAAAAGCTGATCCCTCATCAAATCTCTAAAGCTAGCTATGAAAGCAAAATTGCAACTGATACTAAAGACAATCACAAGGCCTTCTATAGTTATGTCAAAAATCTACAAGACAATGCTCAGATCTGCTCGGAGTTACTACACAATGGAACTCCTTTACTGAGCCAACAGACATTGCCAATATACTATATAATAAGGCATTAGAACAGTATGATGATTTATTACATAAAGGGCTTAGGCTAGGCTACTTTACAAAGGATGATGTAATGAAGAGGTTTAAGACAAATAATTGTGAGATAGCCTTATTTTATTGCTTACCAAAAGTACATAAAAATGCTATTTTTCCTCCGGGACATCCTATTGTATCAGCATGTAACTACTTTTTACACAATATGGGAATTTTTTTACATAGTTTCTTGTATCCTTATGTTGCAAACATCATATATTAGAGATAGTTTTGAATTTTTGGACAAAATCTCTTCAATAGCATGGACAGAGGATATGTTTTGGTTTACAGCTGATGTAAAAAGTTTATATACAAGCATTAGAATAGGTATTAAGAGCTTTAAGAAGAATACTAGGTGACAATCCTCAGTCTTTTTATATTATTGAATTAATGGAATTTTGTCTCAAAAATAATTATTTTTATTTTGATGGTCAATTATTCCATCAATCGAAGGGTACAGCTATGGGGGCAAGTTTTGCCCCTATGTATGCAAATGTACTAATGAATTCCTTTGAATTAGAATTTTTATATCAGTTAGAATTTTTTAAAAAATATGTATTGAGCTATTACCGATATATTGATGATTTGATTTTTATGTGCAAGGGCAGTATAGATGATATAGAAAATTTTAAAAATAATTTACAAAAAAATCAGTTTGGTTTAGAGTTTGATGGTTTTCAAATAGGGAATAGAGTGAATTTCCTGGATTTGACTTTGGAAGGCAGAGATAATGGTAAAATAGCTACTAAAATTTATAGAAAGTTTGAAAATAATCTACATTTTTTAGATGGACAAAGTCATCATCCATCTCATCTTATCAAATCCTTGCCATATGGGGAATTTATTAGAATTATGAGGCTGTGCAATAATAGTTATGAGTTAGAAATAGAATTAAAGAAGACTGTAGAGTTATTTATTAGAAGAAGCTATAATAAAAAAGAAGTAGAACTAGCTTTGCAAAGAGCAAGAGGTAAAAAATTATATATAAATGAAAATAAAAAAAGTAAGGTGGAAGAAAAAGAAAAAAAATAACTATTTGGGTAAGCAGATGTTTATGGTTTTAATATATGACTTAATAACAGAAGAAGTTAAAAAGGCAGTAAAAATGAACTGGCCTTTTTTATTTAAATATAAAGATTTATTAGAAGTGATTCCAAGAAATGTTACATTTTCCTATAAGAGAGGTAGAAACCTCAAAGATATGTTGGTACATGCCAGATACTCTAGACCTAATGTTAATTTAAAATTAGAGATAGGTCCAATGGGTACATATCAGTGTGGTAAGTGTATTTCCTGCCAATATATTAGTAGAACATTTGAACATATAAATGGTAGAAATTTTAAACCTTGTGGGAAATTTTCTTGTAATACAGAAGCAATAGTATATGCACTAAAATGTCCCTGTGGACTGTTTTACATAGGAGAAAGTAAAAGAGCTTTCAAAATTAGACTTCAGGAACACATAAAGGACATAAAAAATGAGAAAGTAGAGAGTCCCTTGGCTATGCACTTTAAAGACTATCATAATAGTCAATCAGATGGTTTGTTAGCAACAGTTTTAGAACATATTATAGTAGATAATAATAGAGATTTAGTTAAACAAAAACTTTTATACAAGGAAACTGTTTTTATATTGAAATATGGTACGATGACACCTAGTGGTATAAATGTGGAATGTAATTGGAGAGTGTTTTTATGAATTAATGAATTTTTGATTAATTGTTTAATTGTTTAATTGATTCTTTAATTATTGCTCTTAGATGGTATAAATATTCATGAAATGTTCTGTGTATCTATTCTCCTTGAAGGCGTGAGCCGAGGCGCTAGAGAGAGTGTAATAAATAGTGTTGGATCTTTCACCTGGTCGTACTAATTGCCAATATACTGCCTGACAGATTCAGTACCAACTTTACCACCCTCTCACCCCCTAAAGGGCCAGTCACAATGCCTGAGGAATGCCAACTACCCAATATTACAGCTGCACAGCTCAAAATTGCACTGTCCAAGTACAGAAACACAGCTTCCATGGGACCTGACAACATCCCGGGCTGTGTTCTACATGAATTGGAAAATGAAATGGCACCACACCTGAGGGACCTGTTCAATCAGAGCCTCATTTCAGGCTTTGTCCCCACCAAATGGGGCACTGCTACAGTTATTCCTCTCCACAAAAGGGGTACAACTATGGGCCCTGGGAACTACTGCCCCATTAGCCTGATGAGTCTGGTATGTAAGGCTATGGAGCTCATCATTGTGGATCTAATAAATAAGGACATAGGGAATCTCCAGACTTTAGACCCCACGCAGTTTAGATTTGTTAAGAGTAGATCTTGTCTGCTCAACCTGGTAGACTTCTTTGAGCTTCTCACCAGAGCTGTGGATGAATGCAAGGTAGTTCACACAGCCTACCTCAATCTGGCCAAGGCCTGCAATACAATTCCTCACTCAGGAATCATAGATAAACTCACTAAATTAGGCATCAACCCCTATGTCACAAGGTGGGTTGCAAACTGGCTCACTGATAGAACTCACACGGTGAAAGTAGCGGACTCCAAGTCAGACTACCGACCAGTCTTGAGTGGTGTCCCACAAGGTTTGGTCATGGGTCCTCTCCTGTTTAGCATCTACTTTTCTGAAGTCCAGGCCAAAACCAAGGGACTCTGGCTGACCAAGTCCGCAGACGACTGCAAACTGGGAGCCATTATTAGCTCTCCAAATGATGTTGATAGTCTACAGAAAGCCCATACGGAGACCAATGACTGGTGTCAGAGTCATGGCCTTAAGTTCAGCACCAAAAAATGCATTGTCATTCCCTTTGTCCACTAAACACCAAAGGTGTCATAAGAAATCTGAGAACACAAGTGGATAGCAAACAATCCTTTGATAATCACATTGCCACAGTGGTTAGAAAATCCTTCTATGTGGCACATTTCATTACAAAGGGTTTTGCCTCCAGGAAGAAAGAGGATATTGTCTGTCTCTCTACTCTTCCCTCATTAGACCAGTTATCGAGTACAATGCTCTATTTAGCATGTACCTTACTAGACATATGCAACAACTAGAAAGACCACAAAAATACCTTACTAAGAGGATCCTAGGCCTTAAACACCTGCCATATGCATAAAGACTAAAAAACTTTTCTCGGTATCATATCACCTACTTAGAGGCAATCTCTGCTTGACCTACAAAGCCATGTCAGACCCAGCACTGCTAGATATGCTACATCTAAAGAAATCCCAATCCCTCCATACCACACGTGCCAGAGACCTCAACCTCATTACCACAATCAACAGAACTTGTTGGAGGGACAGGTTCCTAACCCAGAGACTCAGACTGCCATGCTCTGGAATATACTTCCAATACGTATCAAGCAGAGCACCTCACTGGCCCTCTTCAAGAGAAATCTTGGTGAGTGGATGGGAAATAGAAAATTCACCCCAGGTATCATTTCAGTGGTCCTGCTGGATGGAGGCACTGGGAAATAACATCCAGCGGCATGTTGCCAGGGA
The DNA here is from genome assembly GCF_019279795.1 of Protopterus annectens. NCBI lineage: Eukaryota > Metazoa > Chordata > Ceratodontiformes > Protopteridae > Protopterus > Protopterus annectens. Next base: position 933,586,707 of record NC_056748.1, on the reverse strand, counting down.
AACTTTTGGGCTAGGCTTGTAAAGGCTCCAGGGCCATTAGCCTAGTACACTACTATGAACCTATGAACCTAGAAAACAAAAAGCATCTCTATTAGTTTAAGTAACTCACAGACAAAAAAGAGAATACTTTCCTCACCAGCTTTGAGTTACCAACAGTACATGTAGGTTTTGTAGGCTACAAGCCATTCAGGGCAATGAATGTTACTCATTGTCCTGACATTTGCAAGAAAAGTAACTGAATTAAAGCTCTTGTAGTGGGGTGCTCCCTAGCTGGTGTTCCATGGAAACAGGATTTCTTTACATGTAAATCCTTCATTCATGCTTAAAGTGGCTTCAGAGTTTACATTGAATCAAGCCATCACTCTCTTTGATTTCTATCCAGATCTAAAAAAAATGGGGAAAAGACTCTTCATACACTGGATGTGCATCGGCAACTCACTTATTATCTTGACAGAATTAAGTCATTTAGGAAAGCTGATCAGCTGTTTATTTCTTATGATGGGACAAAGAAAGGTCAGCTAGTGTCTAAACTATTTTCAGATGTCTGCATTATTAAGTCTCAATCTACTGGGGCTTTGTAGTCTTTGATGGTCTATTGGAAAGTGATGGACTCTAGAAGCATTCAAAAGGCAACCACTTGGTCCTCTGCACATACTTTTACTAAGTATTCCAAACCGGGTTCCTTTTCTAGGTCCACATCTCAGTCTGCTAGGACCATTTCCAGGGTCACCTGGATCCTTATCATTCCTCCTGTTGACATAGGACAGTTGTATAGCTCACATCTACCATAACAGTACTTGTTTGAAGTCTTCATTGTTGCAGCAACAAAACCATCCCTCCACCCCCCCCCCACCCTTTATTATTTTTCTCTTTTAATGTATATGGTTTATTCAGGAGCGGTGGTTGCTCTTTCCCTTCTGGGGCAAGACATTCCTGAAGAGTTTGGTGCCTGGGCTGCTGTATTTTTTTTTTCATTAGGGAGCTTGTGTCCTGGCAGCCAAGGTGCATGTGTGGAGGAAAGTCAGAGACTTTTGTAGAATGGTCAGACATTATATCCTGGGCAGGATATAACCCAATTAGCTTAGGCTACTGCAGCAGTGAGACTGATGAACATATGATCACTTCCTACATCGACATCTACATGCAAAGACTGCACCAAACCATAACTGTTATCATGTAAAATAATATGAAATATTCATCTTGCCTATATTAAGCTATTTCTTCCAACTATATATGGACTACAAAGTAAGAATATGTGAGCTCCTAAACACACAGGCTTTCACTGCATCAAATGATATTTGCAATAAAATAAAATATTCCTTTTGCCTGTATTTGGCTTTTATTCCTCAGTATCATGTACCAAAGTAGACCACGTGTATATGCATCAAGACTGTAATGCTGTGTGTCTGTGTTACTTCCTCATGATCTTTTATTTTTACAAATGTATTTGTGCAGTAGAGTTAATATAAACTCCATATACTGTTACATAAAATAAGCATCAGGACCATAATACTGCATGTTGCTTCCCCATCAGCATGTTATTTTTCACAACCACACATGTACAGTATAATTCATACATCTCAGATGCTGAACAACTCCTGTGAAAACATCAAGACCATAATGCTGGATATGTTTTCACCATGAACTACTTTATAAGTGTGAATCTGCATGACAGAATTTATACAGCCATACTTGTTTTCCATGATCTAGAGTATAAGAAAGGAAGCAAAACACCCGCTCACTGAGCTCCATATCCTGTCCTTGGGAATCTGACTCCTCTGACCTGAAGGCTAAGGACCCACTCCAAGCTGGTGTTACAGCATAGCAACTACCATCCTGCTCCCCAAAGTATAAGAAAGGAAGCAAAACACCTGCTAACTGAGCTCCATATCCTGTCCTTGGGAATCTGACTCCTCTGACCTGAAGGCTAAGGACCCACTCCAAGCTGGTGTTACAGCATAGCAACTACCATCCTGCTCCCCAAAGTATAAGAAAGGAAGCAAAACACCCGCTCACTGAGCTCCATATCCTGTCCTTGGGAATCTGACTCCTCTGACCTGAAGGCTAAGGACCCACTCCAAGCTGGTGTTACAGCATAGCAACTACCTTCCTGCTCCCCAAAGTATAAGAAAGGAAGCAAAAAACCCGCTCACTGATCTCCATATCCTGTCCTTGGGAATCTGACTCCTCTGACCTGAAGGCTAAGGACCCACTCCAAGCTGGTGTTACAGCATAGCAACTACCATCCTGCTCCCCAAAGTATAAGAAAGGAAGCAAAACACCCACTCACTGAGCTCCATATCCTGTCCTTGGGAATCTGACTCCTCTGACCTGAACGCTAAGGACCCACTCCAAGCTGGTGTTACAGCATAGCAACTACCTTCCTGCTCCCCAAAGTATAAGAAAGGAAGCAAAAAACCCGCTCACTGATCTCCATATCCTGTCCTTGGGAATCTGACTCCTCTGACCTGAAGGCTAAGGACCCACTCCAAGCTGGTGTTACAGCATAGCAACTGCCATCCTGCTCCCCAAAGTATAAGAAAGGAAGCATAACACCCGCTCACTGAGCTCCATATCCTGTCCTCGGGAATCTGACTCCTCTGACCTGAAGGCTAAGAACCCACACCAAGCTGGTGTTACAGCATAGCAATTACCAGCTTGCTCCCCAAAGTATAAGAAAGGAAGCATAACACCCGCTCACTGAGCTCCATATCCTGTCCTCGGGAATCTGACTCCTCTGACCTGAAGGCTAAGGACCCACACCAAGCTGGTGTTACAGCATAGCAATTACCAGCTTGCTCCCCAAAGTATAAGAAAGAAAGCAAAAGTATGTTGGTATCCTAAACCTGCTAGTACAGTCTAGTATTGCTACAACTAATTGATGGTGACTAATAGGTTGCTTTAAGCTAGGATAGCCAGCAGCCTTTCCCATTTAAACTATGTACCTTTCCTCTGTACAAATGCTGTACCTTACATCTAGCCCATTAATTTTTATTCCTGGCCTGTCCTCTCGGAATCTCCACTGTAGTTTTAGAGTTCTACCACGAGGTGGCACCCTCTCCCAGTTTTTTCTCCCCTCTCAGCTTGCCTGCTACCTCAACTATTTATCTTTTTTTATGCACTGGCCCAAGCTTCATGGTTAAATATTCTCCACTTCTTCTCTGTGACTACTCTAGTACACTCCACTTCATCCTGCTATTATTATATTTTACTGACTAAACCCCCTTATACTTATCCCACGTCTACCCTATTTCTCTTTACTTACCTGTTTTACTACTCTACCTTACAGCATATGCTCTTTTACTGATTGTTTTTCTCAACATTCCATCCTCTTTTGTCTCTCAGGAGCTTATCTCCCTGGGCCTCTACTGAAAAAGGACATGTATCCAGCTAGACTAGCCCGGTCAACAAATGTAAAATAAAAAAAATGAATAAAAAATAAATAAATTCCTATTCATTTTAAGGCATCTAATGGAACATATATAGGAGGAGAGGAATGGCAAGGCTTTGCCTGCTCATCTCCTTAGGAACACACATGTGGGTGACATACAGAAATAGGCCTGCTATTGCTGAGAACATGGCAGAGACCACAGTCTTGAAATGGTAGTCAAGTCAATCCTGCCTCATTACAGCCAGATCTAGATACATTAACATGTACAGGATAAGTCTGTATCACCAAGGCACAAACCCAACTTCTGTAAGGAGTTACAGGTTACAGCAGATTCTCAGATCCACTACCTTGTAACATCTAATTCACTTCATCAGCCTAGCACATGAGGGGGTGTTGACCCTAACCAGAGGGTAAACTGGTTAATGCTGAACAAAGGGATGTAAAGATGGAGTGTCATGGGAGTGTATTAATGTTGGGCTGTGTATTAAGAAGAATAATCCCAACCTGTCAGATGATACTTGTAGCAAAAAAAAAAATAAAATAAAGAATTAATATAACATCCAGAAGCTGAAGAGCACTTATTCTCTGTGCTCAATTTTTTGTGCAGTAAAACTTTTTTGTTATTAAGTGATACATGAACTGCAAAGAAAGAATATATTAGCACCCATATACACTGCAAATCTTTAGGGTTGTAGTCTGTAAGGGTGAATGCACTTGCAGACTGTTTTTTAGCCAGTTGGGTTAGCTTCTTTCCATACAAGATTGTGGTACAGAGGGATTTGTAATTTTGCCCTTATCCTGATGTTGTGTCATCTTGGAGTTGGTAAGTAGAATTAGTAGTGGGTGTTGTAGGAGGTACAGGAGGCTTGACCACTGCAGTGTTTTTTATTTTGTCTTCTTTGATATCTTTATATTAGATCTAAAAAGATTGCACTTTCTGTATGATCTCTTTTCAGTGTTCACTCATTGATGAGACAATCATCTGTAGTTATGCAAATAAAATGAAGAATTCGCCAAGTAGGTCTGACTATTAGGTATCAGAGAAGACTGTTTATGTAAGCATGAAGATTAGAATGCTGTACGTTGTTACCCCATAATTTTCTTTTCTTGTAAGCACCTTTGAAAGGTTGAATTAATGCAGTCTCCAGATGTTATATTTTACTGATCTTGAATGAAGTAACTGTGCACATTTGAATGAAAACACATTCAGTTATGTGAAAACTATCATCGCAGAACACTTCATATGAACTGTTTTTATATACTTTAAATAGAATGGGAGATCTTGGGGAAACAGCATGCAGCACATTTGCTCTTTATAACAAATGCCATTGCATTCACTAGTAGGCCTTTTTGTAGCTAAAGCAATAAATTCTCTAGATATACTTTACACTGTTGAAAAGCTAATGCATTGAACTATACAAATACCAGCATCATGTGATATTTGAGGGGTGGTATTTATAGTCATTACATGTATGCCCAGTGGGTATGTGAAAGGGAAGAATGTCAACCTTTGCAAGAGAAATTTGTGGGTGACATTTAACAAAAGACATGACATTCCTTTATCTTGATGATGCACACCTCTTACAAACACTCAACCCCCCTCTTTTGTATGTGCAGCATATCTACAAGGCAAATGAAAAGCAAGCTTTGATAATTAAGATAGGAGACTAAATTTTTCCAAAAGTGTGAAAGGCAAGAATGTCAGTTTTTGCAATAAATGTCCTTAAGAATTGCTAACAAAAAAATAGCACTCTTTTTTGAAGTTGCACACCTCATACAAATACTCAGATCTTTCTTTATTATGAACACCATCTCTCTAAGGCATCTCAGAAGCAGGCTTTGAGAGATAAAAATAGGCGACTCATTTCTTCAAATCTCTGAAAGGCAAGATTCTTAAAATTTGCATTGGATTTCTTTTAAGTGATGCTTAAAAAAGTATTTACACATAGTCAGGTCCTCCTGTTCTATATGCAGTGTGATGTCCAAGACATTTCAGAAGCAAGCTTTGAGACCTAAGCTAGAAGGCTGAATTTCTCTAAAATTGTGAAAGGCAAGGATATTTATTTATTTGTTTGTCTTTGTTTACTGGTAAAGCCCAACGAGGTAATACTCATTTTCAACGGAGTCCCGAGAAGAAAAGCTCCATTTGCTTACATTGCATTATACTAAGTTCCAGTCAGACACAGTAGTTACATTTTTACTTACATTTATACACAAGCAGTATTTACATTTCTATTTAAATGTATACACAAACAGTAGTTACATTTATACATACTCATTCTAAGATTTTACAAACTTTATAAGAAAATTCCTAGGATGATGCCCAACAAAAGGCATTAAATTCCTTTAGTTTAAAAATGCACACCTCATAAAAACACTCTGGTCTTTCATTTGTATGTCCAGCATATCTACAAGACATTTGAGAAGAATGATTTGACAGTTAAGATAGCAAATAAAATTTGTCCAAGACTATTAACATTAAGAATATCAAACTTTACAAGAAGCTTTCTTGGATGAACCTTAAAAAAAGGGCATTATGCTCCTTTATTTTATTTTACTTTTTTGAGCTGTATCTTTTACAAATATTCATCCCTTTCTTTTCTATGTATGGCATACCTCTAAGGCACCTGTGAAATATGCTTAGAGAGCTAGGATAACAGACTGTACATTTCCAAAAATTCAAATTACAAGAATGTCATGGTTTACAAAAAACTTTCTTGGGTGATGCTAACAAAATAATTTACATCCCTTTATTTTGATGATGCACATCTTTTACAAACTCTTACATCTTTCATTAGTGTATGAAGCATATCTTCAAGGCATATGAAAAGAAGACATAGAGTTAAGATAGTAGACTGAATTTTCCTCAAACTGTGTAAGGCAGGAATGCAAAATCTTTGCTAGAGACTTTCTTGGGTGATGCTTAAAAAAGACATTACACTCCTTTAGTTTGATAATGCACACCTTTTGCAAGTACTCAGGGCTTTCTTTTGTGTGTGCAGCATGTCTTTTTTTCTTCAAAGCATATAAGAAGAATGGTTTGACATCTAAGACAGTAGACTGAATTCTTCTAAAACTGTGAAAGGCAGCAATGGATAAAAGGCTTTACATTCCTTCAGTTTAATATGCATATCTCTTACAGATACTCAAGTGTTTCTTATAGGTTCATAGGTAGGTACTAGGCTATTTGCCTAGGGCCTATATAAGCCTAGCCAAAAATGTACCCTGGCTTTCGCCACCCAAGAAAATTATTTTCCTGTGCCACTGTCGAGCAGAGCCACAGAGGTGATCCCCGGGGTGAATTTCCTATTTCCCATCCAATCATCAAGATTTTTCTTGAAGAGTGCTAATGAGGAGCTCTGTTTGACACAGATAGGTAGTCTGTTCCAGAGTATGGGAAGTCTCTGGGACAGGAATCTATCCCTCCAGCATGTTCTGTTTATTGTGGTGACAAGGTTTAGGTCCCTAAAGTGTGTAGCCTGGAGGGATTGGGATTTCTTTAAGTGGAGCATGTCCAACAGCTCTGGGTTTGACATAGCTTTGTATGTTAGGCAGAGATTACCTCTGAGTAGGCGATATGTGACGGAGTAAAGCTGGAGTTTTTAGGCGGTCTCGTGAGGGCATCTGTTTGAGGCCAGTAATCCTCTTTGTGAGGTATTTCTGTGGCCTTTCCAGTTGTTGTAGATGTCTTGTGAGGTATATACCAAAAGGGGCATTGTACTCTATAATGGGTCTAATGAGTGATGAGTAGAGGGGAACAATGACCTCTTTTTTTCTGGATGAGAAACCTTTTGTGATGAGGTGAGCCATGTAGAAGGATTTCCTGACCAGTGTGGCGATGTGATTATCAAAGGAGAGACTACTGTCCACCTGTGTCCCAAGGTCTCTTATCACATTTTTGGCATTAAGTAGACTACCAGCTATGTGGTAGTTCATGGGTACAGAGTTTTTACCAAATGGGATGACAATACACTTTTTGGCATTGAGCGTCAGGCCATGGCTTTCACACCAGGTATCTCTCTCAGTGAGGCCCTTTTGTAGTATGTCCACATCATTAGGAGTTTCAATTATGGCTCCTAGTTTGCAGTCATCTACAAACTTTGTTAGCCAAAGACCTTCTGTGTTAGCCTGTACTTCAGAGAAGTAGATACCAAACAGGAGAGGACCCAGGACTGAACCCTGTGGTACTCCACTTGTCACTGATCTGAAGTCGGATTTGGAGTCCACTACTTTCACAGTGTGGGTTCTGTCCATGAGCCAGTTGGCAACCCATCTTGTGACATAGGGATTTATACCTAGTTTAATGAGCTTATCTATAATTCCAGAGTGGGGGATGGTGTCGAAAGCCTTGGCGAGATCTAGATAAGCTGTGTGAACCACTTTACCCTCATCTATGGCTTTGGTGACTGCTTCAAAGAAGTCAATCAGGTTTAGGAGACATGATCTGCCTTTTACAAATCTGAACTGGGTAGGGTCCAGAGTTTGGAGATTACCAATGTCTTTGTTTATGAGTTCCATGATGATACATTCCATGGCCTTGCAGACCAGGCTCATCAGGCTAATGGGGCGGTAGTTCCCGGGGTCCGTCGTGGCTACCCCTTTGTGGAGTGGGATAACCGTTGCGGTGTGCTATTCAATGGACACAAAGCCTGAGGTGAGGCTATGATTGAACATGGTACTTAGGTAGGGTGCCAGTTCATTCTGTAGTTCATGTAGAATGCAGCCTGGGGTATTGTCAGGTCCCATGGATGCTGTGTTCTTGGCTTTGGAGAGTGTGTTTTTTACCTGTGCAGCCATGATTACAGGAACTTTGCATTCTTCCGGTATAGAGATGGGCCCTCTAGAGGGTGAGAGGGGGGTAAAGTTAACACTGAACCTATCTGCCAGGATGTTGGCAATATCAGTTGGTTCTGTATATTTAGTGCCATTGTGCTGTAACTCAAAACAGATCTGAATGTTGCCATTTTGATTCTTGACATAGCTATAGAATGCTTTGTGGTTGTCTTTAGAGTCAGTGGCAATGTTGTTTTCGTAACTAGCTTTGGAGGATTTTATGAGGGATCTCAGCTTCTTACTGAGGTTGACCAGAGTGCTCCTCCAGTCATGGGATTTTACTATTTTTTGCAACAGTTTCTTTCTTCTGTTGTAGAGTTTGTTTATGGCAGCGGACCACCAGATTGGCTTCCTTTTTTTGGAGGATAGCATCTTGGTTCTGTTAGGGAAAGCATGATCCATGCACTCGTGTAAGTGCTTATAAAGTGCATTTGTGTAGGATTTAGCAGTCGTACCTCTATTGTCCGTCTGCATGGGTGTCATGAAGTTTGCCACTTCTGTCTTAAGAAGTGTGAAGTTGGCTTTGGAGAAGTTTTTTACGGTGGTTTCCCTAACTGGGGGTGGGGGCAGGATGTGGATGTCTAGGGTGATTAGCTTGTGGTCGGATCTGACCAACGAGGAATTGACTTCTGGTGTGGAACACCAGTTGCCCATGTTGGTAATGACCAGGTCTAGCATATTGCTGCCCCTGGTGGGGATGTGAATAAGTTGATCCAAGGCATTGAAATTTATGAATTCCAGAAAACGTTAAGCAAAAGAGTTGGTACATGAGTAGTTTTCCCAGTTAATGGTGGGGTAGTTGAAATCGCCCATTATTAGGGTGTTGGGTTGTATCCTAATACTTTCCAGTGTATCAAGAAATGAGGAGTGGGAATCCTGGGGCATGGTGGGGGTCTGTAGCAAGCTACAATTTGGATTGCTGTCTTGCCCAGAGTTAGTTGCACTTGGATAATCTTGGATGCATTATGCTGTGCAACTAGCCTGGAGGTGTGGATATCCTTAATGAATATGGACACGCCTCCTCCTTTAGTGCTTCGTTTCGGGTTAGGTGGTAATGCAGGGGTGCTCTCTGGAGCTTTGAACCAGGTCTCTGTCACTGCACAGATGTCGATGTTCTCCATTTTAAGGAGTGCCTCGAGTGAGTGCATTTTGAGGTTTAGACTTCTAGCATTGAGTAGCATTACCCTCAGATTTTGCTTGCTTGTACCTGTTACGGTGGTGAATTTGTCATTTGAACCTTGCCTAAAAAAGGCACTATAGGGGGGGCAAGAGCCTTAGCCAGTATCCGGAATCCCAAGGGCGACAGGTGCAGACCATCTCTGGCAAAGCATCGTGGTCTGTCAATCATGTCCTCCCAGGCAGACAAATACTGGATCCCCTTAGAATGACACCAGAAGCTTAGCCAATTGTTGAAGTCTATAATTTTGTGCTTGTACTGTGGTATCATTCTGGGTGATGGCAGGATGCTACTCAGGGCTAGGGTCATACCTTCCTGGGCTACAAGATCGGAGAGCTCCTCCATGTCTCTTTTCATGTAGTCCAGGGAGGTACCTCTCAGGTCATTCACACCAACATGGACAATGACAGTGTCATATTTGTACTTGTTGTGGAGTGACCTGAGTGTGTGCATTATGTGGCGGATCCTGGCACCTGACAGGCAGCTGGCAGTAACTTTCTCCTTGTTTAGCCTGGTGAGTGGAACATTAGTGTGCCTAACTACAGAGTCACCTATGACTAGAGTGTTGGGTACATTGTTATGCCTCATGGGCTGTGGTTGAGTGGCACACTGAGTTTGTGGGCTATGTGTCATTTGGGTTGTGTTGGGGGGGGGTGGAGTTTGCTTGCGTTTCTGCTTTGGAGCTCCCTGATGCTTGGCAGGTTTTTATTGAGAGTCTCCGCAAATGTAGGTGTGTGTTTTCTGTTTCTATGTGTGTGTTTTGGTGGTGTAGGTTTTGAGGGACTATGTGATGAGTGTGGTGTGGTGCAAGTGTTTACCTTCTCCTCTTGACTGTCTAGTCCATTCTTGGGTGAAGAAAGCTTTGCTTCCAGTTTGGCTATATAAGTGCATCTCTCACAGGTTGTAGTGTTGGGTGGTAGGAGGAGAAGGCTGTCTGTGTACATGAGGCAATTGCTACACTGCCCCAAGATGCCCAGATTCATCAGAGAAATCACCAGGAGCTGACCCTTAGACATGCCTGGATAGGTGCTTATTTATTAAGTACTAAAAATTGCTTTCCTCTAGACAAGTGAGAAACGTTGAGTGCTGTAGTAATTTGCAGCTTATTTAGTGTTTATAAAGAGTTCTGAACAAGTGCTGAGTTCAAATAAAGAGTACTAAAACTAGAAAACTGGCTAGTTCTAAGAAACAAAATTAAGTTAGAAGGCTTCCCATCAACACAGAAAGTCTTGGGGGCTCTTTTTATGTGTAGTTTATCTCCAGGTCACATGAGAAGTAAGATTTGAGAGCTCATACAAAACACGCAGGTCTTTCTTATGCATGTATACATATCTCCAACCTATATGAGAAGGAGGCTTTGAGAGTTAAGACAGTAAACTGAATTTCTCCAAAATTAGGAAGAGTAAGAATATTAAACTTTCCAAAAATCTTTCTGAGAATAAGATGACAGAAAAGACTTTACATTCCTTTTATTATGATGATGCATTCCTCTTACAGCTACTCATGGGCTTTATTTTACATGCATAGACTATCTCTAAGTAATGTGGAAAGAAAGCTTTTAGAGTTAAACAGTCTTACTTCCTCTAAAACTGTGAATGTCAAGAATGTCAGACTCTGTAAGAAACCTCCTTTTGTTATGCTATAAATATACACACTTCTTACAAACGTTTAACTCTTTCTTTTGTATGTGCAGTATACCTCAAAGGCATCTGAGAAGCAGGCTTTGTGAGCTAAGATACAAGACTGAATTTCTCCAAAACTGTGAAAGGCAACAACGTCAAGCTTTGCAAGAACCTTCATTGACTTCTTTGGGTGATGCTCAACAAAATGCATTGCATTCCTTTTTTGACAATGCACATATCTTATGAACACTTAGGTATTTTTTTTTTTGTATGTCCAGCATCTTCAAAGGAATCTGAGAAGAGGGCTTTGATACCCAAGACAGAAGACTGAATTTCTCCAAAAATGTGAAAGAGAAAGATATGAATGCAAATGTCGCTAGAAACTTCCTTGGGTGATGTATCAGAAAAAAATTCCACTCTTTTTGTTTTTTTTGAAGCTGCACCCCTCTTACATGTAGACTTTATAGTGTATGTACTACATATCTCTAGGGCATCTAAGAAACAGACTTTGAAAATTAAGATAGTAGGCCAAATTTCTCACTTAAGTGCTGTTTAATAAAATATATTACATTCCATTAATTTGATGATGCATTTATCTTATAAGCATTCTACATCTCTCATTTCTATGTGCAGCTTAATCTCTGAGAATGAGGCTTTAAAAGTTAAGATATTAGGGTAAAGTTCACAGAATTTCTGAATGTGAAGAATTTCAGAGTTTGCAAGCAATTTCCTTGGATTATGCTTAACAAAAAGCATTACATTCCTTTAGTTTGATGAAGCACGTCTCTTACAAAACTCGGGTCTTTATTTTGTATCTGCAGCATATCTTAAAGGCATTTGAAAAGCAGGCTATGTGAGAGAAGACACTGGACTGAATTTCTCCAAATGTGTGAATGGCAACAATATCAGACTTTGCAAGAAAAATCATTGCATCATATTCCACAGCAGACATTACATTCCTTTATTTGAACAATGTACACCTTTTGCAAACAGTCGTGTTTTTATTTAGTATATGCAGTATATTTCCAGTGCATCAGAGAAGCAGTCTTGAGAGTGCTTTTCTACAACACAGTGAAATGCAAGAATGTCTAACTTTGCAACACATTTCCTTTGGTGATGCTTAACAAAAATATTGCATTCCTTTATTTTAATAATGTACACTTCAAGCAAATAGTCAGGTCTTTCTTATCTATGTATAGCATATCTCTAGGGCAGCTGAGGAAAAAGGTGTGGACAGTAGAGATAATAGACTGACATTCACAAGAAGTGTGAAAGGCAGAAATGACAAATTTTGCAAGAAGCCTCCTTGCACAATGCTTAACAAAATACATAGCACTCCATTTCGATGGCAGGCACCTCTTATAAACACTCAGGTCTTCCTTTTATATATGTAAAATATTTCAAAGGGACTTGAGTCTCATGCTTTCAGAGCTAAGATATACGTTCATAGGTTCATAGGTAGGTACTAGGCTATCGGCCCTGGGGCCTATACAAGCCCAGCCAAAAAGGTACCCTGGCTTTTGCCACCCAAGAAAATTATTTTCCTGTGCCACTGTCAAGCAGAGCCACAGAGGTGATCCCCGGGGTGAATTTCCTATTTCCCATCCAATCATCAAGATTTTTCTTGAAGAGTGCTAATGAGGAGCTTTGAATGATATAGATAGGTAGTTTATTCCAGAGTATGGGAAGTCTCTGGGACAGGAATCTATCCCTCCGGCATGTTCTGTTTATTGTGGTGACAAGGTTTAGGTCCCTAGAGCATGTAGCTCGGAGGGATTGGGATTTCTTTAAGTGGTACATGTCCAACAGCTCTGGGTTTGACATAGCTTTGTATGTTAGGCAGAGATCACCTCTGAGTAGGCGATATGTGACGGAGTAAAGCTGGTGTTTTTTGAGATGGTCTGCTTAGGGCATCTGTTTGAGGCCGGTAATCCTCTTTGTGAGGTATTTCTGTGGCCTTTCCAGTTGTAGATGTCTTGTGAGGTACATACCAAAAGGGGCGTTGTACTCTATAATGGGTCTAATGAGTGATGAGTAGAGGGGAACAATGACCTCTTTTTTTCTGGATGAGAAGCCTTTTGTGATGAGGTGAGCCACGTAGAAGGATTTCCTGACTACTGTGGCAATGTGATTATCAAAGGAGAGATTACTGTCCACCTGTGTCCCAAGGTCTCATCACACTTTCGGTGTTAAGTATACTACACTCGTTGTAGTTCATGGGTACAGAGTTTTTACCAAAGGGGATGGCAATGCACTTTTTGGCATTGAGCTTGAGGCCATGGCTTTGACACCAGGCATCTGTCTCAGTGAGAACCTTTTGTAGGATGTCCACATCGTTAGGAGTTTCGATTATGGCTCCTAGTTTGCAGTCATCTGCGAACTTCGTTAGCCAAAGACCTTCTGTGTTAGCCTGTACTTCAGAGAAGTAGATACCAAACAAGAGAGGACCCAGGACTGAACCCTGTGGTACTCCACTTGTCACTGGTCTGAAGTCGGATTTGGAGTCTGCTACTTTCACAGTGTGGGTTCTGTCAGTGAGCCAGTTGGCAACCCAACTTGTGACATAGGGATTTATACCTAGTTTAGTGAGTTTATCTATAATTCCAGAGTGGGGGATGGTGTTGAAAGCCTTGGCAAGATCTAGATAGGCTGTGTGAACCACCTTACCCTTGTCTACGGCTTTGGTGACTGCTTCAAAGAAGTCTATCAGGTTTAGGAAACATGATCTGCCTTTTACAAACCCAAACTGGGTGGGATCCAGAGTTTGGAGATTACCAATGTCTTTGTTTATAAGTTCCATGCTGAAACATTCCATGGCCTTGCAGACCAGGCTCGTCAGTCTAATGGGGCAGTAGTTCCCGAGGTCCATGGTGGCTCCCCCCTTGTGGAGTGGGATAACCGTTGCTGTGTGCCATTCATATTATATATTCATATTAATATTAGACTGAATTTCTCCAAAGCTTTGAAAGCCAAGAATATCAAACTTTGCAAGAACCTTCCCTATATCCTGCTTAACAAAAAAATTATGTTCCTCAATTTTTATCATGCACACCTTTTAAAACACTCAGATCTTAGTTTTGTATGTACAGCATATCTCCAAAGCATCGAAGCAGCAGCCTTTCAGAGATAAGATAGTACACTGAAATTCTGGAAAACTGTGAAAGGCAAGCATGTTAAACTTTGCAAGAAAATTCCATGGAAAATGCTTATCAAAAGACAGTACATTCCTATTTTTGATTGGGACCACCTCGTATAAAAATTCATGTCTTTCTGAAGTGTGTGTGGCATACCTCTAAGGCATCAGAAGCAGGTTTTGAGAGGTAAGGCAGTTGACTACATTTCTGCAACACTGGGGAAAGGAAAAATGTAAACATCATTGGGTGGTGCTTAACACAAGATGTCATATTCCTTTAATTTGATGCTGTTCATGTCTTACAAACACTCAGGTCTTTCCCTTGCATGTACATCATATGTCTAATCCATATAAGAAGTAGATTTTGAGAGATAACATAGCAGAATTACTTTCTGAAAACTGTGAAAGTTAAGAATGTTAAACTTTGCAAGAACCTTCCCTGGAAGATGCTTAAAAGACATTGCATTCTTTTATTTTGATGATGATGATGCATACCTCTTACAAACATGCTTTTTATTGTATTTTATTTATATATTTATTTATTTTTGTATGTGCAGCACATCTTCAGGGCATCTTAGAAGCTGGCTTTGAAAAGATAGTACAATGAACTTCTTCAAAAGTATCAAAAGCAAGAAATTCAAACTTTGTATAAAACTTCCTTAGAATATGCTTAACACAAGAGTTTGCATTCATACCTGTCATACCTCTCAACCTCTTAGAAAGGAAATCTGGACAAAGCCATAAATAAAGGGACAAAGGTCCAGAAATATGGACAATTTTAATTATTGCTCTTACAAACTTAGAGAGTTGATAGAAAAACAGGTTTTGCATTAGCATGAATTTTCTGTAGGATAAGAAGTCTAAACATCAAATGTCTGTCATTATTTTCTAATTTCAGAGCCACTAATTTGCCAGAAAACCACAATTTTATGAAAAATGGACCAAAAGCATGAGGCCAAAATCTGGACATTCTGCAAAAATCTGTACAGGTGAGAGGTATTATTTTGCTTTATTTTGATGACACACACCTCTTACAAACACTCAGGTCTTTCTTTAGTGCGTGCAGCATATCTCCAAGACATCTGAGAATCAGACTTTAAGAGCTAAGAAAGGAGACTGAATAAGTAAGACACTGAATGGCAAGACTGTCAAACTTTGTAAGAAATGTCCTTGGGTGATGCTTAACAAAAGATATTATATTCATTTATACTGACAGTATGCACCCCTTACACACAGGTCTTCTTTTTATTTATGAAGCCGGTCTCCAAAGCATCTAAGAAGCAGCCTGTGACAGTTAAGATGGTAGACTGTCTCCAAATGTATGAAAAGTAGGAATGTCAAACTTTGCAAGAAACATTTTTAAGTGTTGTTAAACAAAAGGCATTACAGTACTTTAGTCTGATGATGTACACCTCTTACACACACTCAGATCTTTATTTGTATGTACAGCGTGACTTCAAGTAATAGGAAATGGAGGCTTTGAGAGTTAAGATAGACTGAATTTCTGCAAAACTGTGAAAGGCAAGCATGTCAAACTTTGCAAGAAGCTTCCATGGATGACACTTTACAAGACATTTCAGTCCTTCACTTTGACAATATTTATCTGTTACAAACACTCGTCTGTCTTTTGTATGTGAAGAATATCTCTTTAAAGTGGGCTTGAAGTGCTCAGATAACAGACTGACTTTTTCCAAAACTGAAAGGCAAGAGCATCAAACTATGCTAGAAACATTCTTGGGAGCTACTTTACAAAACCGCAAACAACTTCCTGCTCACACAGAACACTAATAAAAATCACAAGCTGCGAGTGTACACCATGGAGCCAGAGAGAAATGGCTAAAATTTAATTTTATTGTCAAACCACAATATAAAACCAATAAATACAAGGTTAAGCACTTTTGTCTTGACAATATAAGACTTCATCAGAACAAATGAATGAAAACCAAAGCACACGTATATGCCCCTTTGCAACACATGATCTAGAGTAACCAGTCCAAAAAATCCTTCAATTAACATCTCAGTTCATCAGTTAATTAAATAACCCACAGCCTAAAACCATCATTTAAAAAACTTTTGTGAAATTAAAACACAAAATCAATTCAAAAGGTCTTAAAAACATTTAAAAAAAAACTTTTATACAAAAAAAAAGGCCACATGCATTTTCAGGATACTGACAGTAGAGATGTTGTCATTCATTCCAGGGGGTGTCCCTCTGTGATACCCCTGCACTGGCCCAGTAATCAAGGAACCTCAATCCTCACCACATGTAGCCATGTTAACAGATTGTGGTCTGTAACTACAGTGAATATTTCATACAGATAAGGCTGAAATTTCTGCAGTGCTCACACTATGGCTAGACATTCCTGTTCTACAGCTGCATAGCATTCCTCCCTGGGTTAGAGCCTACAACTGAGATATACCACTGGGTGCTCTTCTCCCTCTGAGGAAACCTGGCTGAGTACAGCCCCCACCCCATGGTTTGAAGGATCCACTTGCACAACAAATTCTTTGCTGTAATCTGGACTGGCTAACACAGGGGGTCCTCCCAAAGCTCCCTTAAGTTTCTGGAATGCCTGCTCACATGCTGGGGTCCACAATACCTTACCTGGCTTATTTTTCCTTGTCAGGTCTGTGAGGGGAGCAGCTCTGGTACTATAATTGGGGACAAACTTTCTGTTGTAAGTTGTAACCCACTGTCCCTAAGAATGCCCTCACCCCTGCTTTTTGGTAACAGCGGCAGGCCATGCCTGAATGGCTTCCATTTTGGCAGGTTCTGACCTGATCTTACCACTCCTCACTCTATGTCCCAAGTAGGAGACCTCTGTCATACCCACCTGACACTTACTAGACTTAATGGTCAACCCTGCCCTCTGTAGTCTGCTCAGCACCTCCCTGACATTTTGAAGGTGCTCTTGCCAGGAATGGCTGTAGATGGCAATATCATCTACGTAAGCAAGGGCAAAATCTCCTGCTCCTGCTAGAATATGATCTGCCATCTCTGGAAAGTTGCTGGGGCATGTTTCATTCCAAAGAGCATCTTCATGAACTCATACAAGCCAAAAGGAGGCACAAAGGCTGTCATCTCTCTAGCACTGGGAGTCAAGGGCACCTGCCAGTAACCCTTGGTAAGATCAATAGTGGTAAGATACTTAGCTCCACCTAGCTGCTCTAGGGCTTCATCTGTCCTAGGCATGGGGTAAGCATCTGACTCTGTATGACTATTTAATTTCCTGTAGTCCACACAGAACCCGGTGCTGCCATCCTTCTTTGGTACTAGCAACACTGAGGAGGCCCAGGGACTGCTGGACTCCTGGATTACCCCTAGTTCCAACATTTCCTGCATCTCCTCCCTCAGAGTCTGTTTGACTGTCTCAGGCATCCTATAAGGGGCCTGCTTAATAGGCCTTTGGGGTACTGTATCCACATGGTGTTGCACCAGGTGGGTGCACCCTGGTTTCCCAGTGAACATGCCCCCAAACTCCTGTAACACACTGCTCAGATTTCTCAAACCTGGGTAGGGGATAGCTGCTGGGACATTGCTACCCCTTCCACTGAGGTGTCAGTCTGAGCCTCAATGATGAGTTCAGTCACCAGAGCCCCTTCAGACTCCTCCTGCCATCCACTGCAAATATTTAGCACAAGGGCCTCCCTATCATGGTAAGGTTTCATCATGTTACCATGGTACAATTTGTGCCCCTGCCTCCTGCCTAGCAGTTCTGTCATGTAGTTAACATCATTGACCTTCCTTAGCACCTTCTAGGGTCCCTCACAAGCTGCCTGCAGCTTGTTGTGTCTGACAGGAACAAGAACCATTACCTGCTGCCCTACAGCATACTCTCTAGCTCGAGCATTCCTGTCATACCACACCTTTTTCTGTTGTTGGGCTTCTGCCAGGTTATCCTGGGCCAAGCCCATGAGGTCCCTGAGCCTTGTCCTGAGGTTTAGGACATATGCCACAATAGACTCCTTGTGGGATTCACACTCACCCTCCCACTCATTTCAAATCAAATCTAGAGGTCCCATCACCCTATGCCCATACAGAAACTCAAAGGGTGAAAAACCTGTGGATTCCAGGGTAACCTCTCTGCAAGCAAACAACAGAAGGAGCAAATATTTGTCCCACTCCCTCTTGAACTGGTCTGCAAATGCGCATTGCATCGTCTTGAGTGTAGAGTTTAACCTCTCAACAAGACCAGTAGTCTGGGGATGGTAGGGGGTAGTCTTTAGGTGCTTCACCCTACAGTACCTCCACAGACAAGCCAGCAGGTCTGACATGAAATTCGCACCTCTGTCAGTCAGTATTTCTTTTAGGAAACCTACCCTGTTGAAAATCTGTAACAAAGCATTTGCCACCTTTTCTGCCTCAATGCAGGACACAGCCACTGCTTCAGGGTATCTGGTAGCATAATCTACTACCACTAGGATATATGTTTTCCCCTGTGGAACTTGGGGTACTCAGAGGCCCCACAATATCCATAGCTACCCTCTAAAACAGCTCCTCAATCATAGGCCAAGGCATCAAAGGAGCTTTCATTTTGTCTCCTGCCTTGTCTTCCTTATGGCACTGCTCACAGGTCCTGCAGTACCCTGTTACATCTCTGGAAATCCCAGGCCAATAAAAGTTCTGTATAATACCTCTGTTTGTGTGTTTTATGCCCAATTGGCCTGTAAAGGAAATATCATGGGCTATGGCTAGAAGTGCCAGATGGTAGGCTCTGGGCACTACCAACTGCTGTATTCTCTCACCCTCTAGCTCTCCCTCAGGGGTCCACTCTCTACACAGTAACCCTTTATCCCAGTATATAGATTCCCCTTTCCCTTGAGAATCAGGTGCCTCACTGGCTACCTCCCTCAGGCCTTGTAATATAGGGTCTGAAAGCTGACCCTGTCTCATCTCTCCTTTGGTAACCCTTCCCAGCTCCTCTTCCACAAGAAGTCTGGCATCCTCTGATAGTGGTGCCTCACTGTCAGCCTGGGTTCTACTACTCACCTCTGCCCTTGCAGTCACTCTGTCCAAGGGAACATCAGTACCCACAAACAGCTGTGGCTCATCTTCAGTCTCACTGCTACCAGGCAGCTTCCTCCCTGAAGTAACCACCTCACCAGTCCTGGCTGCAAGTGTTAAGTCTGTCTGGGTCTCCCCTGGGCTACCAGACTCACATGCTTGTCTCCAAGCCTGACTGTGTGTAACTGCATGCATACAAGGTACTGCATTATCAAAATCATTCCCTATCATTCCCTTACTGTCACTGTGTATACTAGTATCCCTGCAGATCCTAGCTCTTCAGCTCCCCCCTACTGTCTCCATCCTCAGCTCTACCCAAAAATTCTTCCATAAGCACTACTACTTACCTCAAACAGCTACCCATTTTTCTTAACTTCCAAAATGATTATCTCACCTTACACTATACTCTGTTTGCCTCCATTACTTCTTCTCTCATCACTGACTGCTTTTCATCCTCATTTAACTCCAATCTACAATAGCCCTACAAGTTCTCAAAGCTATATAGTCTCTTATCCTCAGCAATCTGTAGGTGTTAACTCATCTATCCTCTCCTTAAATACTTCTCTTCCCAAAATCAAAATACCTCCTTTCTGCACTATCCGTACTAAAACTAAAACATCTTTGCAGCAACTTATATAAACATATGTCTTACTCCCTCCCAGTCACTTTACTAATATCAGGAGACATTCATCCTACCCTGGACCAGTCGCAACTTCTCTCTCCAGCAATTCTACTCCTTCTATCCCTCCTAATTGACATATCGCTACCCTTCCAAAAAAACACACCTCATTCTACTCAATGAATATTAGAAGGATACTTAATAAAACTAGTGAATTCCATGCCTGGATTACTAACCATACCCCAGATATCATCACTCTTGTGGAAACATGGCTGAAACCCTGGGTCTATATCACATAGTCAAAGTCTTATTACTTTGAACACGTAATGTTCGAACCATTATGTTCAAAGTTACAAAACTTCGACTATGGATATGAAAAAACAACGGAAAACAAAATAAACTGTTTTAAGTAGGGGGACAAGCCCCCTGCACCCCCCACATGGGGGGGCTGTACCCCCACCCCCCACTACTTAAATATACCAACTCTGAGATCGCACCCCATTGAACAAAGTGGAAACCTCCACTTATGAAGATTTCCATTCGAATGGTCGAACTTTTACAAATTCAAACTTATGGTCTCGACCATATGAGGTTCGAACTTGTAAAACTTCGACTACATGATAGGAACCCTGAAACCCCATATCCCAAATGGGGACATTATTCCCCCAGGCTACAATATACTTTGCCTAGATTGACAAAAAAAGAAAGGGGGTGGAGTAGCAATTATTTACTCTAACCTTCTAACTCTCACTTGTCTTAACAAATGACTGGAAAACATGAAGGTCCTACCGAACACCCTGATACTGGGCGATTTCAATTACCCTACCATTAACTGGGAAAACTACTCGAGTACAAACTCCCAGGCCTAGCGATTCCTGGAATTCATCAACTCAAACACCTTGGATCAGCTGGTAAACTCCCCTACCAGAGGTGAAAACATATTGGACCTGGTCATCACAAACATGGGCGACAGGTGTTCCACACCGAAGGTCAAGCCGTCACTGGTTAGATCAGACCATAAACTAATCACTCTGGATGTCCACACGCCACCACCACCCCCAACTAAGGAAACTGCAGTAAGAAAAATTTCTAAAGCAAACTTCACCTTACTTAAGACAGAGGCGGTAGGTTTCACAGCCCCCACGCTAAAGGATAACACTGCCCAAGATACAGAAACCTTTACAAATTCACTCTGTGAGCACCTACAAGGATGCATGGATCATGCCATCCCTAGCAAAACCAAGACTCACTCCTCTAATAGAAGGAAACCAGTCTGGCGGACTCCTGCCATAAACAGGCTATACAATAGAAGGAGAAAACTAGTTCTGAAAAAAAGCAAATCCCAAGAAGGAAAGACATCCCTGATCAGTATCGGTAAGAAACTAAGGTCCCTCATAAAATCATCCAAGGTTAACTTTGAAAGGAAAAATAGCCAAGGATTCAAAAGATAACCACAAAGCCTTCTTTAGCTGTGCTAAGAATCTAAGTGGCAATTCGCAGATATGCACTGAACTAGTGCAAAATAGCACACAATATACTGAACCTGCTGATATTGCCAGCATCCTAGCAGATAGATTCAGTGCAAATTTCACCCCCCTCTCACCCCCAAAAGGGCCCACAACAATACCGGAAAAGTGTAGTGTCCCGGAAATCACAGACACACTGGTGAAAATAGCCCTTTCAAAAGCCAAAAACATAGCGTCAATGGGATCAAATGGTGCCCCAGGCTGCATCTTGCACGAACTACAGAACTAACTAACCCCCCACCTAAACACGCTGTTCAACCTCAGCCTCTCCACAGGCTACATGCCCATAGAATGGTGCATAGCAATGGTTATTCCACTCCACAAAGGAGGGGCCACAACTGACCCTGGTAACTATCGCCCCCATAAGCCTGACTAGCCTGGTCTGCAAGGCTATGAAGCGCATCATCATGGAACTCATTAACAAAAACATTGGGAACCTCCAAACACTTGACCCGACCCAGTTCGGCTTTGTTAAGGGCAGATCATGCCTGCTAAACCTGGATGACTTCTTCGAGACAGTCACTAAGGCCATAGACGAGGGAAAGGTTGTTCACACAGCCTACCTTGACCTCGCCAAGGCTTTCAACACCATTCCCCACTCGGGTATTACAGAAAAACTCACCAGCCTAAACATAAACCCCTACATCACGAGATGGGTTGCCAACTGGCTTACAGACAGAACTCATACGGTAAGAATAGCGGGCTACAGGTCCGACTCTAAACCAGTCACAAGTGGTGTCCCACAAGGCTCGGTCCTGGGACCCCTACTGTTCAGCATATACTTCTCAGAAGTACAGGCAAACACAGGAGGACTATGGCTAACCAATTTCGCCGATGACTGCAAACTGAGAGCCATAATTGACTCTCTGGCTGACACGGACATCCTCCAAAAGGGCCTTACTGAGATGGACACCTGGTGTCAAAGTCATGGCCCCAAGCTAAATGTCAAAAAATGCATAGTCATCCCGTTTGGGAAAAACAAAACACCCAGAAATTATCACATAGGTGGCAGCCCCCTTAATACAGAAGAGGTAATAGGAGATCTGGGGACCCAGGTTGATAGTAATCTCTCCTTTGACAATCATATTGCCAAAGTAGTTAGGAAATCCTTCTATGTGGCCCATCTAATTACTAAAGGGTTCCCATCTAGAAATAAAGAGGTTATAGTGCCCCTCTACGCATCACTCATCAGACCCATCATAGAGTACAATACCTCACAAGACACTTCCAACAGCTGGAGAGCCCACAAAAGTACCTCACCAAGAGGATTACTGGCCTCAAACATATGTCCTATGCAGCCCGACTGAAAAAACTCCGGCTGTACTCAGTGACATTTCGCTTACTCAGAGGTGATCTCTGCCTGACTTACAAAGCCATGTCCAACACAGAATTGATGGACATGCTCCACCTAAAGAAATCCAAGTCACTGTGAGCCACGTGCTCTAGTGAGCTAAACCTCACCACAACAATAAATAGAACATGCTGGAGGGATAGATTCCTGTCACAGAGACTCCCCGTACTTTGGAACAACATTCCAAACTACATTAGGCAGAGCCCCTCACTAACACTCTTCAAGATAAACCTTGACTAGTGGATGGGTAACAGAAAATACACCCCTGGGATCACTTCATTGGCTCTGCTTGACAGAGGATCAGTTCATTAATCAATGGGGCAGCGAAAGCCGACACACTCTGGCTAGGCTTATAAAGGCCCTTGGGCAGATAGCCTAGTACCTACCTATGAACCTATGAACCTAATCCCATGTTTCTGTCCTGCAGAAATCCTGGCAGCCAACTTTAAACTTAATAACTTCTCTGCCATCACTGTAGTAGCCATCTATATTCCCCCAGGTGATAATATTACCCTTCTTGAAAACTTTCTCTCCTATCTCACTGAACACTATTCAAATGAAACAATTCTCCTTGGTGATATAAATATAAATTGGCTAGCTCTAAATGATCATAACTCTTCCTCTTGTATTAAGCTTCATGGCTTTTCACAACTAATATCTGAACCTACTCACTACAATAACTCACAAATCCCTAGTACTTTACTTGACTGGATACCAGTATCTGACCCTTCTATATATCACAATCCTGAAACCCTATCAATATTACAATCCTGAAACCCTATCAAATTCCCTCAGTGATCACTCACCAATAAAAGTTACTAGATTCACCCCCGACTTTACCAGACCTCATAGATATATAACTTGTCAAAAATCTACCTTCTCTCCTGATACCTTTAATACCCTTCTTTCAAGAGTTACCTGGAGTCATACTAATGAGCTGTCTCTGGACAAAGTAGTCCAATCATTCAAATCTATCTTTCTTGATATTTGAAACTTTCTAGCACCCCTTAGAATAAAATCTAAAGTATCCCCATGGCTCTCTAATGCAACCTGTACCCTAATGAGAAATAGGGACAGGCTGTGGAAAACCTGGATGAGATCTAAACTTCCCTCTGACTGGCAAAACTACAGAGAACTTAGAAACTTGACTAAAAAACACATTGCTAAAGATAAAAAGGAATTTTACTTCAACCCTCCTACAGCACTAAAATGTAATCCTAAAAAATTCTGGAACTCAATCAACCAAATACTGCATCCTGGAAACCCTTCAAGTCCCAATCAGTACAGTAACAGTACACCTGAAGACACTGCCCCTATCTTTAACACCTTCTTCATTGACACTGTAGCAAAGATGATTAATACACACACACACACACGCACCCCCCCCCCCCCCCGCTAATGATCCACACCACTTTGTCCTACTATCTGGTTCTAACTCTCTAAATCATTTTCTTTTCAACCTGTGTCTATTAATTATATCAAATCTCTACTCTTCAAACTAAAACCTTGCTCTCCTCCTGCTGAGAACATTCCTTCCTACTTCCTGCAGATAGCAGCCAATACTATTGCTTTTCCTGTATCTATCTTGATTAACCATTCCATATGGAAAGAATTCTATACATTACCTATCCACAAAGGAGGAAATTCCCAAGAAATCCCTAATTTTAGACCTATAGCCATTCTGTCACCCCTTTCAAAGCTACTTGAAAAATGTATACACAAGCAAACTCTGCAATATCTATTACAGGAAAACCCACTTACTCCCACTCAACATGGATTCTGCCCAAAACACAGTACTAGTACAGTCCTAATCTCCTTTACCAACACTGTTTCCTTGGGTCGTGATAACAACAAACTTGTCTCCTGCTTATTTCTAGACCTTTCCAAAGCTTTTGACACTGTCTCACACTCTCTTATTCTTACCAAACTGACTAATCTTAACTTCTCCCCTGCTATGGTCACATGGTTTTACACCTATCTCTCTGATCAATTACAATCAGTGAAGTGGCTCTCAGCACTCTCCCCTTCCCTCCCCGTAAAAATGTGCATTCCCCAAGGATCGAACTTAGGTCCACTGCTGTTTAGTATCTTCACCAGTCTCCTCCACACCTCTTGCCCTCAGTCATATCGATGATTCTACTGTGATTACTATCTCTGACTTTCTCTCTGGTCTCTATTCTACTACTCAAGCAGCCTTTACATCAGTAGAAACCTGGCTTTCCTACAACCAACTAATCCTAAACCCCCTCCCCAAAAAAAAACTCCTACTCTTTCTCCCAAGAGCTCTTTATCATCATCTTCTTTCAGCTGTTCCTGTTAGGGGTCGCCACAGTGGATCATCTGTTGCCATTTCTTCCTGTCCTCTGCATCTTGCTCTGTCACACCAACCACCTGCATGTCATCTCCCAGCACATCCATAAACCTTATCTTAGGCCTTCCTCTTTTCCTCTTACCTGGCAGCTCCATCCATAGCATCTAACTACCAATAAACCCAGCATCCCTCCTCAGCACATGTCCAAACCAATGCAATCTCACCTCTCTGGCTTTGTCTCCAAACTGTCCAACCTGAGCTCACCCTCTGATATACTTATTCCTAATTCTGTCCACCCTCGTCACACCCAGTGCAAATCTTAACATCTTTAACTCTGCAACATCCAGCTCAAACTCCTGCCTTTTTGTCAATGCCACTGTCTCCAACCCATATAACATAGCAGGTCTCACTACCCTCTTGTAGACCTTCCCTTTCACTTTTACTGGTACTCGTCTGTCACAAATCACTCCTGACACTCTTCTCCACCCACTCCATCCTGCCTGTACTCTCTTCTTCACCTCTCTTCCACACTCACCATTACTCTGAACTATTGATCCCAAGTATTTAAACTCATCCACCTTCACTGCCTCTACTCCTTGCATCCTCTCCATTCCTCTATCCTCCCTCTCATTCACACACATATATTCTGTCTTAGTCCTGCTGACCTTCATTCCTCTTCTCTCTAAAGCATATCTCCATCTCTCCAGGGTCTCCTCCACCTGTTCCCTACTCTCATTACAAATTACAATGTCATCTGCAAACATCATAGTCCACGGGGACTCCTGTCTGATCTTGTCTGTCAACCTGTCCATAACCATTGCAAATAATAAAGGGCTCAGAGCTGATCCTTGATGTAATCCCGCCTCCACCTTAAATGCATCCATCACTCCTACCGCATACCTCACCGCTGTCACACTACCCTCGTACATATCCTGTACCACTCCTACATACTTCTCTGACACTCCCGACTTCCTCATACAATACCACTACTCCTCTATAGGCACCCTGTCATATGCTTTCTCTAAGTCTACAAAAACACAATGCAACTCCTTCTGACCTTCTCTACATTTCTCCATCAACACTCTCAGAGCAAACATCATATCTGTGGTGCTCTTTCCCTGCATGAAACCATACTGCTGATCATTAATCATCACATCCCTTCTTAACCTACCTTCCACTACTCTTTCCTATAACTTCATGCTGTGACTGATCAATTTAATCCCTCTGTAGTTACTGCAGCTCTGCACATCACCCTTATTCTTAAAAATCAGTACCAAAACACTTTTTCTCAATTCCTCAGGCATTCTCTCACTTTCCAAATTTTCATTAAACAATCTGGTTAAAAACTCCACTGCCATTTCACCTAAACACCTCCATGCTTCCACAGGTATGTCATCTGGACCAACAGCCTTTCCATTCTTCATCCTCTTCATAGCTATCCTTACTTCCTCCTTGCTAATCCATTGCACTTCATGATTCACTATCCCTACATCATCCAACCTTCTCTCCCTCTCATTCTCTTCATTCATCAACCCCTCAAAGTACTCTTTCCATCTGCTCAACACACTCTCCTCGTTTGTGAGTATGTTTCCCTCGTTATCCTTTATCTGCTGCACATCTTTCCTAGCTCGGTCCCTCTGTCTAGCCACTCAGTACAGGTCCTTTTCTCCCTCCTTAGTGTTCAACCTTTCATACAACTCTTCATATGCCTTATCCTTAGCCTTCGCCACCTCTCTCTTTGCCATGCACCTCATCTCCTTATACTCCTGTCTACTTTCTTCATGTCTCTGACAATCGCATTTCTTCTTTGCCAACCTCTTTCTCTGTATACTCTCCTATACTTCCTCATTCCACCACCATGTCTCCTTGTCGTCCTTCCTCTGTCCAGATGTGATACCAAGCACCTTTCTAGCCGTCTCCCTTACTAGCTCTGCTGCAGTTACCCAGCTATTTGGTAACTCTTTACTGCCACCCAGTGCCTGTTTTAACTCTTCCCCGAACTCCACCTCACAATTACCTTTTTCAATTTCCACCATTTGATCATTGGTGCTGCCCTCACACTCCTCCTCCTCTTCTTGATCACCAACGTCATCTTACAAACCACCATCCTATGCTGCCTAACTACACTTTCCCCAGTCACCATTTTACAGTCTCCAATCTCCTTCAAACTGACCCTCCTACATAAGATATAATCCACCTGTGTGCATCTTCCTCCACTCTTGTATGTCACCCTATGCTCCTCCCTCTTGTTAAAATATGTATTCACCACAGCCATGTCCATCCTTTTCGCAAAATCCACTACCATCTGACCTTCTGCATTCCTTTGTTTAACACCATACCTACCCATCACTTCCTCATCCCCTCTGTTCCCTTCACCAACATGCCCATTGAAATCTGCTCCAATCACCACTCTCTCACCCTTGGGTACAGTCATCACCACTTCATCCAACTCACAACAAAATTTTTCTTTCTCATCCATTGCTCACCCAACTTGTGGAGCATATGCACTAACAACATTCATCATTACACCATCAATTTCCAGCTGCATAAACATCACTCTATCCGACACTCTTTTCACCTCCAAAATACTCCTAGCATACTGTTCCTTCAGGATAACTCCTACGCCATTTCTCCTCCCATCCACACCATGATAAAACAATTTGAACCCACCTCCGATACACCAAGCCTTACTCCCCTTCCATCTGGTTTCTTGCACACACAATATACCAACCTTCCTTCTGTCCATCATATCGGCTAGCTCTCTCCCTATACCAGTCATACTGCCAACATTCAAAGTTCCGACCCTCACTACCACAGTCCTAGCCTTTCTTCCTCTCTTCCTGCCTTCGGCCATGTCTTCCCCCTCCTCTCCTCCTTTGGCCAACAGTAGCCCAATTTCCACCAGCACCCTGTTGGCTAACAGTACTGGTGGTGGTCATTGTTAACCCGGGCCTCGACCGATCCGGTATGTAAATATTTACTGCTGTCTGCATGAATGATTTGGCCAAGTTTTATACCAGATGCCCTTCCTGATGCAACCCTCCCCATTTATCCGGGCTTGGGACCGGCACAAAGAAATGCACTGGCTTGTGCATCCCCAGTGGCTGGGTTCTCCCAAGAGCTCTTAACCATCTTAAATCTACTTTTACTATACTGTCTTTCATTAAGACTCAAATAGTACCTGAACCTAGCTTCAAACTCTTAGGTGTCACTATAGATGTTCAACTTAAATTTGACTTACACATTAACAACTGCATCAGGAAGACCCATCAGAAACTAGGCCTCCTATATAGAAATAGAAAGTTTCTCACTTGCAAAGCTAAAGTAACCCTATCTCACACCTGTCTCCTACCCAGTCTACTATATGGTTCTCAAATACTCAGAAACCTTAATGCTACACTCCTAACAACACTTAATTCAGCCTATAATAAAGTGGTCAGATTCTCTGCCCAACATACTTATAAAACTCATCACTGTGTCTCACTTAAACACTTAAACTGGCTGGAACTACCCATCCTGCTTCTGCTCTCTCAGCCTCAGATTTTACACTCTATAATACATCAACCTCTTGGTTGCCCTAACCTATCCTCCCTTATATCCTACTATTCTCCAACTAGATTACTCCGTAGCTCTGACCAAGACTTACTACTTATCTACAAACCCAGGACAAAAATGGGAAGCAACCTATATAGCTACCATCCTACCACTGCACTGAATAAGCTTCCACTTCAAATTAGATTACTAAATCAACCTAAACAATTCAAAGCAGCAGCCAAAGAACACTTAAAAACACTCTGGTCCTGCCACTGTACCCATCCACCATAAACTGGTTCCCCTCACCTTGCTCACTATTTTGACCACTTTTCCCAATTTTTAACTCCTACCCCCTTACTGTCTCAACACTTCTATTCCTCCTGGACTGTCTACCTGTATTCTTGCAAAATCTGAGTCCCTATTCTTCAGCATAACCTCTCTCCCTACATACCTCCTTTATAATCATCATCTCAAATTAACCAACTTCTGTTTTAAAGAAATACTTAAGACTGTAAAAATGTTTTTTTTTGACTTATAAATACTTAATAATTGTATAATTTTGTAAATACCTGCTATAATATCTCTATCATCCCATTTTTACTATGCCTCTGTAATTGTTTTACAGTATTGTCTAACAAATGTATTACTGCATTGTATAATGTTTTCTGGAGCTTTTCTCTCCAGGCCTCAGCTGAAAAATGGCTATTTTCAGCTCAGTCGGACTATTCCCGGTCAACAAATGTAAAATAAATATAAATAAATAAATCAGGACATCTGCAGGGATATTCTCAAACACACCTACTCTTCCTTTCCACCCTCCCAGTCAAGGTGAACCCTAGTCAAAGGTATTTGCAATGGGGTCCCTCCTAAAGCTCTGACTGGAGTAGACTGCCCAAACAAGTAGTGCTCATCTTTAACCATTGCAAGCTTCACAATGGTTAGGTCAGAGGTTGTATCTCTCTTAGCAGTAGCCTGTTTCCCATATACTAAGATAGGATATAACCTCTTGTGGTAGTTTGGTACCCTTGTTGTCTCGAGACAGCTTACTGCTGGCATTTTGTCATTCCCACTTACTGGCACTCCCACCTTTTTCCCCACCTTGCCTCCATGAGCATCTCTATGCTACATGACCCACTGGTTGCATTTATAACATTTAACCCTTGGTCCTAGACATGTACCTGTACTACTGGCTTTCCCTGCTACTGGCGGACTCTGTTGGGGCCATTTGAGCTGTCCACCATGGCTTCCCTTAGACCCATGAGCAGCACTGGGTATCCCTTTCCTGTGCAGTGATGCCCTGATAGGTAGGTGATACCCTCCTAGGTATAGGTCTTCCTACTTCCCCAACTCATCTGCAGTATTGTATTGTCTATCAGCTAACCAGATTCTCACATCCTCAAGCAAAGTGCTAAGGGCTTGTTCCCGCACCAAAAGGTCTGCTAGCCCTTCAAAAGTGGTGATCTGACATCCACTCACCCACCTATGAAAATAAGTGCTTAGTTAAGCAATATATTCACACACACTTTCCTCTGCCTTGCATCTATATGCTTATGAAACTTTTTCCTATAAACTTCAGGTGTTAACTTAAAACATTCTAAAAGACAGTTTTTCACAGTATTATAATTTAAGCAATCAGTATCAGACAATTTATAAATAGCAGTTACAGCTTAACCATGGAGTAAGGGGGTCAGGAACCATACACAGAGCCCTTGGTCAACATTATACTGTTTACATACCCTTCAAACATATGAATGAAACTATCAAAATTATCCCACTCTGTGAATTGTGGAAGAAATTTACTGACCTTTGTTGCTTCTGGGGTTCAGTTTTTTTCCCTAAATCAGGGCCCCCAACCAGAATTTTTACAT